>NC_092162.1:66891178-66901178 GCF_045791955.1 Oncorhynchus clarkii lewisi
TGTCTATCAAAATGACTTACTGTAAATACATCCTGTCTATCAAAACGACTTACTGTAACTACATCCTGTCTATCAAAATGACAGTGTAACTACATCCTGTCTATCAAAATGACTTACTGTAACTACATCCTGTCTATCAAAATGACTTACTGTAACTACATTCTGTCTATCAAAATGACTTACTGTAAATACATCCTGTCTATCAAAACGACTTACTGTAAATACATCCTGTCTATCAAAATGACTTACTGTAAATACATCCTGTATATCAAAATAACATAGTGTATAAGTAAGTGCAGGCTGGTAGAGTTTAAGTTATGGGTGAAAATAGTGGTTGTCCGTTCTTGACTTTAAAATAAGCCTATATGCAGCTTCTGAGAACTCAGGATCCACTCAATCAGGACCAATGCCTGCTGACCATTTTTGATCTGCTGTAACACAGCAACCGGAGAGGTCTGACATCCCTGGTCTAAATTTAGACATTTCTGGGTACTGTTACTGGCATGGCAAGGAAGTTAGGTGAGTGATAGGGGGATGTGAATCACTCAGAAACACCTATGAATTCTGGAAGGTGTATGTGAGAAAGAGCAAGAGAGAGAGAGAGAGAGGGAGAGAGAGAGAGAGAGAGAGAGAGAGAGAGAGAGAGAGAGAGAGAGAGAGTGTAAGAATGAGAGAGGAAGAGAAGAGAGAGTGTGAGAATGAGAGAGGAAGAGAAGAGTGTGAGAATGAGAGAGGAAGAGAAGAGAGTGTGAGTGTTAAGGTTAGAAGAGGGAGGCTCTCATGGACTTACCAGACACTGGCCACAGCTGCGTCCGGTGACCTGGCGCTTGCAGAAACAGTCCCCGCTCACAGGGTCACACGGTGGTCTCTCTGACACCGTACCCCTGGGGTCACACTGGCAGGCTGAGGGGGGAGAGCAGGAGTTATGGGACAGGCTGAGGGGGGAGAGCAGGAGTTATGGGGCAGGCTGGGGGGGGGGAGCAGGAGTTATGGGACAGGCTGAGGAGGGAGAGCAGGAGTTATGGGACAGGCTGAGGGGGGAGAGCAGGAGTTAGGGGGCAGACTGAGGGGGGAGAGCAGGAGTTACGGGGGCAGGCTGAGGGGGGAGAGCAGGAGTTATGGGGGCACAGGGGAACAGAAATATCTACAAAATATGATACATAGGTTTATTCATAGCACTGACGAAACTAAACCTTTTGAACAAAAGATTGCAAAAAAAATCTCAAACATAAAGACCACTCAAATGACTGAATCATGACTATACTCCTACTCCTCTCCACTCACCTTGGCAGCCAAGAGGATGGTCTGCACTCAGGCCGAAGAAGCCAGACTTGCATTTGTCACAACGAGGTCCCTCCACATGGTCCTTGCAGCGGCACTGCCCAGCGACCATGCCCAGGGACGGCTCATCATGCCCGTCACAGATGCCCCCGTTCAGGGAACCATCAGGATCACAGTCACAGGCTTGCAGGACGAAGACAACAAACGTCCTGTTAACGCCAAACTTAAAGCTGGAATCCGTAGCGGTGAAACTGACACGTCCACTTGTGATATTACAACAACAAAGACGTTATTTCAAAACAATGTCGTATTATTAAATGTGAAGGCTGTTATTTCATCAAATCAATTCTCTACGTGTAATTAATATTACGTGATTAAATTAATCATGTAAACTTGAATTTAACTAGGAAGTCGCGGCACCACGGGAAAAATGTATAGAGTCTCTATTTTCCGAATCGACTCTTCAGATATTTTCATATCTTATGAAAACAGTCGCTTATTAATGAATTACTATTACCTCATCGGTTCTCGTTACTGAACGTAGCAAACCCATTGATATCTGCATAAGCCCTAGCCTAAATGATGAATCAGCGATATACAAATTGGCTTAAATATTTATTTATTTACTAAATAACTAAATAATCACAGAAATACTTAAACAAACAAACAGTAGATATTTGGGTTACTACATGATACAAATAAAAAAATGCCTATATCACGAAATGAAGGCTTGGTGGACAAAGGAAAGAGGAAAGGGTCTGAGAAAAGTGGGAAAGACAAAATTGATTCCCTTCACACAGTGGATAATTATATTCATTTAAATGCTAGTCCTTTGCACATGAACATTCGAACATGTTCATTCGAAACTAATTGCAATGTGTTTATATTTACGTCCGTATGTCGTTGTTGTCTTCTCTGTTGGAATCGTCTGCTGGAGAGTCAACTCATCAGAGAGTCTCTGGTTAACTTCCCTAGGAGTCACAATGTCTTCTCTGTTGGAATCTGGTCCGTCTGCTGGAGAGTCAGTTCATCAGAGAGTCTCTGGTTAACTTCCCTAGGAGTCACAATGTCCTTCGTGGTCGTAGCTTTCTCCGCGGCTCTGGATAGTGTCTGTTGTCATGGATACGTCAGGCCTACAGATCGTCGTTGCATAGAATAGATGCTTCCACGGTTGTTGGTATTCTTGTACTAGACTTACGTAATTTCCAGCTGTAGACACGTTTAGGATTTGCTCTTATTCTGTCGTGATCGATAGTCTCAGAGCTGAACCATTTCCAGCTGTGTAGCCAAAACTACACGCTGTCTGGTCTCCTGGGCCTCCAGAGTTGTAGTTCTTAACCATTTCCAGCTGTGTAGCCAAAACTACACGCTGTCTGGTCTCCTGGGCCTCCAGAGTTGTAGTTCTTAACCATTTCCAGCTGTGTAGCCAAAACTACACGCTGTCTGGTCTCCTGGGCCTCCAGAGTTGTAGTTCTTAACCATTTCCAGCTGTGTAGCCAAAACTACAGCTGGATGGTGCCCGTGGCCGATAGAGTTGTAGTTCCTAACCACTTCAACGTGTAGCGACAGCTCCATATTTTCTGTTGTAATGGCCGATAGAGTTGTAGTTCCTAACCATTTCAACATGTAGCGACAGCTCCATATTTTCTGTTGTAATGGCCGATAGAGTTGTAGTTCCTAACCATTTCAACGTGTAGCGACAGCTCCATATTTTCTGTTGTAATGGCCGATAGAGTTGTAGTTCTTAACCATTTCAACGTGTAGCGACAGCTCCATATTTTCTGTTGTAATGGCCTATAGAATTGTAGCCATTCCAACATGGGGACTCCGTCCCGGCGTTCTTTGACTTAATGTACATTTAGTAGGAAGTGGGTTTTATACTCTGTGGAAGAAGGGGCGGTTCTATGACACCTAATGTTATGTCTGGGCTCATGGGGGTGTGGCCACTGACTAGTTAAACTTTATATGAAAATCTATAGAAAGTTAACATCACATTACATATTTTCACAAATAGTTTCTTGTTGAATCACATACGTTTCACAATATTTATATGTGAACCTGACAGCTGGTAAATGTACACTTTAAGAGATACAGTTATGTGTGTTTCTTGTCCTTCATGAGATCACCAAATGAAACACACTCTACATGACTGTCCCTTAAATATCCACGGACCATTCCCATGTTCTCAAAAATAGAAATATTGTTTCATTATTCAAACTTCTGTTGTCCAAGGGTCTCTGTGTTCCACTGTTTACATTCCAATCTCGAACACTACACAGCATAGAGGCAGCGTATTTTATGACTGCCCATTAAACAGCCGACTTCCCGCTCTCCCCCGCCAGGAGAGAGTGCACGCTGTAGAGCGGACCCCCCTGTAACTTGATCCTTCAGATCGTCACAGGAATGTCATGACAACAACCACCAATGTTTTTTCCCCTCTGACATCATCGCAAGCACAATAGAACAGTAGAATATGTACTATGATGTTTTTGTACCAAGATGCTCGACGCTCCTCTCCTCCTCTTATAAACAGAATATGTTCTTTGAGCCAAGATGCTTGACGCTCCTCTCCTCCTCTTATAAACAGAATATGTTCTTTGTACCAAGATGCTTGACGCTGCTCTCCTCTTATAAACAGAATATGTTCTTTGAGCCAAGATGCTTGACGCTCCTCTCCTCCTCTTATAAACAGAATATGTTCTTTGTACCAAGATGCTTGACGCTGCTCTCCTCCTCTTATAAACAGAATATGTTCTTTGAGCCAAGATGCTTGACGCTCCTCTCCTCTTATAAACAGAATATGTTCTTTGAGCCAAGCTGCTTGACGCTGCTCTCCTCCTCTTATAAAACAGAATATGTTCTTTGTACCAAGATGCTTGACGCTGCTCTCCTCCTCTTATAAACAGAATATGTTCTTTGAGCCAAGATGCTCGACGCTCCTCTCCTCCTCTTATAAACAGAATATGTTCTTTGAGCCAAGATGCTTGACGCTCCTCTCCTCCTCTTATAAACAGAATATGTTCTTTGAGCCAAGATGCTTGACGCTGCTCTCCTCCTTTTGTAAACAAAATAAAAACAATAACAAATGCGCCTGCGGGCGACCAGTTGCTCCGTCTCACCTGCAGATTTCAGCTGATGGCAGGGTTTCAACGAGAAAATAACCTTCATACGTACCTATCATCACTCATACACAGTCTGATAATGTAAGAAATACACACACAGATCCTATGTCCCAGGCCAGAGACGCGATCAGTCGACCCCCTCTACGCACCACTACAGACTCCTGGGTCTCTGATATATTTGATTCCAGACCCCCTCTACTCACCACTACAGACTCCTGGGTCTCTGATGTGTTTGATTCCAGACCCCCTCTACTCACCACTACAGACTCCTGGGTCTCTGATGTGTTTGATTCCAGACCCCCTCTACTCACCACTACAGACTCCTGGGTCTCTGATATATTTGATTCCAGACCCCCTCTACGCACCACTACAGACGCCTGGGTCTCTGATGTATTTGATTCCAGACCCCCTCTACTCACCACTACAGACGCCTGGGTCTCTGATGTATTTGATTCCAGACCCCCTCTACGCACCACTACAGACGCCTGGGTCTCTGATATATTTGATTCCAGACCCCCTCTACTCACCACTACAGACTTCTGGGTCTCTGATGTATTTGATTCCAGACCCCCTCTACTCACCACTACAGACTCCTGGGTCTCTGATGTATTTGATTCCAGACCCCCTCTACTCACCACTACAGACTTCTGGGTCTCTGATGTATTTGATTCCAGACCCCCTCTACTCACCACTACAGACTTCTGGGTCTCTGATGTATTTGATTCCAGACCCCCTCTACTCACCACTACAGACTTCTGGGTCTCTGATGTATTTGATTCCAGACCCCCTCTACTCACCACTACAGACTTCTGGGTCTCTGATGTATTTGATTCCAGACCCCCTCTACTCACCACTACAGACGCCTGGGTCTCTGATGTATTTGATTCCAGACCCCCTCTACTCACCACTACAGACTCCTGGGTCTCTGATGTGTTTGATTCCAGACCCCCTCTACTCACCACTACAGATGCCTGGGTCTCTGATGTATTTGATTCCAGACCCCCTCTACTCACCACTACAGACTCCTGGGTCTCTGATGTGTTTGATTCCAGACCCCCTCTACTCACCACTACAGACGCCTGGGTCTCTGATGTATTTGATTCCAGACCCCCTCTACTCACCACTACAGACGCCTGGGTCTCTGATGTATTTGATTCCAGACCCCCTCTACTCACCACTACAGACTCCTGGGTCTCTGATGTGTTTGATTCCAGACCCCCTCTACTCACCACTACAGACTCCTGGGTCTCTGATGTGTTTGATTCCACACCCCCTCTACTCACCACTACAGACTCCTGGGTCTCTGATGTCCCTGCTGGGGTTCAGGTAATAGAAGGGTTTACACATCTCACAAGTGCGTCCCATGGTGTTGTGGAGACAATCGTCACAGACGCCACCGTTGGCATTGCCCGTGGAAAGATACACCGCCATGTCAAAGTGACACTGGTTGGAGTGACCATTACAGTTGCATTCTGGGTTGAGACAAAGGGACAGATATTAAAACATGAAATTAAGATTTGATTACAATCTCATTCTATTGGATTTTGACTGCTGCTGTGTGATGAGTAACGGATGAGTAGGAGATGAATAAGAAATGTAATGTAATGTTTCTTGTTATGGTAATCAAGATTGGAGTCTCATTCCTTTGGTTATGACTTTTGACTGGTGTGCTCATTCTAATATTCAGTGATGTGTTGCAGATTAGAGATGTTTCTTCTCATGGTGTGCTCCACCACCACTCACTCTTGCAGGCGTTGGTGTTGCGTCCCTCAGCCGGTCTCCAGGGCACGTCGTTATGGAAGTCGTCACACAGCTCACAGTTCAGACCCTTGGTGTTGTGCTTACACACACACCTCCCGTGGACCTGAGAGACAGAGAGGCTGAATTAGTCCCAGAGGATCCTAAATACACCCTCCCATGGACCTGAGAGAAAGAGAGGCTGAATTAGTCCCAGAGGATCCTAAATACACCCTCCCATGGACCTGAGAGACAGAGAGGCTGAATTAGTCCCAGAGGATCCTAAACACACCCTCCCATGGACCTGAGAGACAGAGAGGCTGAATTAGTCCCAGAGGATCCTAAACAAACCCTCCCATGGACTTGAGAGACAGAGAGGCTGAATTAGTCCCAGAGGATCCTAAATACACCCTCCCATGGACCTGAGAGACAGAGAGGCTGAATTAGTCCCAGAGGATCCTAAAAACACCCTCCCATGGACCTGAGAGACAGAGAGGCTGAATTAGTCCCAGAGGATCCTAAGCAAACCCTCCCATGGACCTGAGAGAAAGAGAGGCTGAATTAGTCCCAGAGGATCCTAAATACACCCTCCCATGGACCTGAGAGACAGAGAGGCTGAATTAGTCCCAGAGGATCCTAAACACACCCTCCCATGGACCTGAGACAGAGAGGGTGAATTAGTCCCAGAGGATCCTAAACAAACCCTCCCATTCTAACTCCCTTTGCATAGTTACCTCTTTTTTCAGACAACAGCAATCTTTATAGGGTAGTTCTTCCTCCATACAGCACGGGGCCAGTGCTGTGTTCCTTCACTTACTCACCATGCCCTCCTCATCCTTGATCCCATCGATGGGGGCACACTCGGAGGCGTGGCCATAGCAGAAGCAGTTGCCGCGGACGATCAGCTCATACATGGCGTAGTAGTACTTCTCCTTGATCTCCACGCGGGAGTCCAGCAGGTTGTCACCCAGGGTGTGCAGCTTGGTGAAGTTCACACGCAGGTTAGTGATCTTCAGCTGATCTACACGATGCAGGCAGAGGAGGAGAAGAGAGGAAGGGGGCGAGACAGACAGACAGATTAGGAGGTATACAACAGGCTATATGAACATCCTAATTCCTATCCTTCAAAGCCAAAGGAAAGGCTCCCGCTAAAACCATCAATTACACCATCAATTACACCATCAATTACACCATCAATTACACCATCAATTATGAGCCCCGAGCGTCAGTTTCTGAGTGTTACAGGGAATGTTTCAGTGCATGGTTATGGATGTTTTTTAAATCATGTTTTGTCACATACAGTACAGTGAAATGTGTTGTGTTACAGGGTTAGCCATAGCAGTACGGCGCCCCTCGAGCAAATTTAGGTTAAGTGCCTTGTTCAGGGGTGCATCGACAGATATTTCACCTCTCTCTCTCCACTTCAACTTAGCGTTTAAACACAAACTAGACGGTCATTTCCCATGAATAAAAATTGGTGGGACTTGCTTTAACTCTTTACAAGTATTTCCGTGGTAGTGGAAGAAGTTTAAAATGTTTAATTTAATCCAAGAAGTTAATATAGTCCATGTTAAAATGTAGTAAAAAATACTTGGTCTAATTACTTTGATAGACTACACTATCAACCTTCTTCATTTGGAGTGGTAGGCAGTTAGAACACATTTTTCATCACAAATATTTACAGTCAGACTAGCCTACTACACTTGTATACAGTCTCATACTAGAATACCACAGTAAGCTGTAACAATGCAGGACAGAATACAAGGAGACATGGGTGAAGTTAAAAATAAATAAAAACTTCAACCATACATTAACTTCATAATCAAATCTTAATAAAATACCAACGCCAAAGGATAAAACTGTTCAAATAAAGTTATGACTAGATAGATAAATAAATGGATAGATAAATAAATGCATGATACAGGCATGGAAGACCTAATGGATGGAGGGATAAAACGAGGTGAAGTTGGACTGATTGGTTTGAGAACTGTATGGTTGAAGGTGTTGATGGTGTCTGTGTCTGTGGGAGGTGGGGGGAATAATCGGGAGTAGCTATTGCTGTTCTGATATCAGATTTGAATATCAGAAAAGTAGATCGAGGTGCCATACCGGTCAAGTTTTTGTTGAGAAAAGTGGTCAAGGTAGCTGTTTAGCGTCTAAAGTCACAATGTTTACTCATTCTCTCATGCTTAGAATTTGAAAGTCCTGAAAAGTTCCACGGTAGTTAATTCAACAGTGGGAAGTTCGCTAAATTAGTTGATGTGGTTCCTAAAAACAGCTGTACCTCTTGATTGGTAGTAGATACTTCTGTTATTTTTTTCCCCAGAAGGTGGTCAAAACGGCAGTTCTTTGAAAAACTTAAGACGAAAAGTTGTCGATGTGATTACTTAAACAGCTGTATATCGTTAGATCTGTACAATATATGTCTGTTCCGATTCCAGATTAGAACAGCAGAGAAGAGAACAAAGATGTCATACCCTCTACATTTTTGTTCGGAAAGTGGTCAAAGTAACTGATTTGTGTCAAAGTTGCATTGTTGCATTTACAGTGTATGGAAGTTGGAAGTCATGATGTCACAACGGGGAGGTTTAGAATGTTGAAAGAAGTCACAATATTCACACCTCTAAAGCTAAAAATCTGTCTTTTGAGGCGGCTACCTTCACTATACTCTGACGAAATACATTTTTAGTATTCTCTGTGTGGTTACTTCCATTACCTCCCTCTATTTGACTACCATACAGTTTCAACAGTTACTGTTTCATTAACGAAAGTAAAAGAAGAACAGAGAGAGCGAGAGTTACTCTGTTACATTCAACTACAGTGAAAACGAGAGAGAGGTGAGAGGGGCAGCCTCAAATCCATTGCTCCTATCAGGGCTCCTGGCCTATCTGAGCATATCCTTTCTCACACACAGAAGAGGTCTGTTCTCTGGACCTTGACAGGCAAAACACCACTCCCTTCAATCAGTTCCACAGGGCTTTGTGGAATATCAGGCTTTTGCCAGGACCACAATGAGCCATGTCCAACTCTTATGAATATCAGTCAGGCCACTGCTAAAGTCATTTCATTGTTATTATTAACATACTAATGTACCTTCTGCCCAAAGCTCCCCCAACATCCCTGACAGGATTACCTCGATCCTCTTTAAGCTATCTTGCCGTGGAGGATCTCTGCGTGGGAAAGTGCTCAAACGAAACCATACTAAACCATAGGCATTCTGTAACCGTATACCAGTCCTGACAGTCAGGCTTCATATCGCTCTCCTCTCCTCTAAGACATCCTCTGCCCGTGTTGATATTCTGTGGCACGCTAGCAGATCCCACCGTTTCCATTACAGCGGGAACACATCAGGTTTCAGCACTTTAAATCACTGAACGCTCTAAAAATGTGTCTCTCTCTCTCTCTCTGTCAAACTGGAGCTAACGCCGATATCGCCAAAGAGTTGCCATAAATATGTACCATAAGGGAGAGCTAATGAGGGACTTAAACTCAAGTTCCCTTATTAAACAAGTGTAGATTATTAATGATCTTGGCAGTGCGCTCGCTACTCATTCAGAGTGTGTCCGTCTGCACAACGTGGAACCATAACCAGTTAAAGGGTCAGGGTCAACCTGTACCTTGGTTTCATTAAGACTCTCAAGAACAGAACCTCCCCTGGCACTACTTAGGAAAGGCGGCTCTTGTTCCTGAGAAAACAGTGAAGCCATGCCAGTCGAAACATAAGGGACAGCTTGTGTGGGGGAGAGACAGCAGCTGGTTTTTACATTCCGCTACTTTCCCATAGTAGACAAGGCGTCAGACCTCAGATCAGAGAGCAGAGCAGCCCGTCATGGTCCATTGTGTTTAGGGATTGTATGAGC
>NC_092162.1:66906178-66956178 GCF_045791955.1 Oncorhynchus clarkii lewisi
GAGAGGGAGAGGGGGAGAGAGAGGGAGAGGGAGAGAGGGAGAGATGGAGAGGGGGAGAGAGAGGGAGAGGGAGAGGGAGAGGGGGAGAGAAAGGGAGAGGGAGAGGGGGAGAGAGAGGGAGAGGGAGAGGGAGGGAGAGAGAGATGGAGAGGGAGAGGGAGAGAGGGAGAGGGAGGGGGAGAGGGAGAGGGGGAGAGAGAGGGAGAGGGAGAGGGAGAGGGGGAGAGAGAGGGTCAGGGAGAGGGGGAGAGAAAGGGAGAGGGAGAGGGGGAGAGAGAGGGAGAGGGAGAGAGAGGGAGAGATGGAGAGGGAGAGGGAGAGAGGGAGAGGGAGGGGGAGAGGGAGAGGGGGAGAGAGAGGGAGAGGGAGAGAGGGAGAGATGGAGAGGGGGAGAGAGAGGGAGAGGGAGAGCGAGGGAGAGACATACACAGTAAAAAAATAAGCAAAGAGAAGGTAAGGGAAGAAAAGAGAGAGAAAGAGCTGTAGAGTAGGAGAGGGAACACAACAAATAGTGCTCTGTTTTTTTCCCATCACTGCTGTTGTGAGGCTTGGCTAATGGAGAGCAATTAGAAACACTCCACCAACGGAAACAACCCACTCACACATCCTTCTAATGGCCTACCGGTACCTGTCCTGCAATGAAAAACCTCGTAGAAGTGGGCCACGCCGCTCTCCAGTCCAGTGGACATGAGGTACCGACCCGACCCAGCCTTCCACTCCAATCCCTTAGTACAAGAGGGGGCCTCATGCGAGGGACACAGGGACTGTTGTCATGCGTATAGTACAAGCATCCCACTGTGCTCCATCTCACATACTCTAAAGGTCTGCCAGATCCACCACGGAGACAGGGAGTAAAAATAGTGACTGTTTCCTGTCTCCCACCTCTCAGTGTTCTACACAGAGTACAGGCAGTGCTATAGTGGTCCACAGTAGTCAATCACTCAGACATAGACCTGAAATTGGACTTTTGTCTGCTGTATGTGAGCTCTGTATTAACAATGAAGAAGGAAAATTGCTGAGCGTTTCTCAAAATCTAATTTTCTGTCGTTCCCTCAATGTACCCTCCTCTCACTCTTTCTCTCCATCTCCCACTATTCATCTGACTCCCCCACTCCCTCCCTCCCTCCCTCCATCTCCTACTATTCATCTGACTCCCCCACTCCCTCCCTCCCTCCACCTCCCACTATTCATCTGACTCCCCCACTCCCTCCCTCCCTCCATCTCCCACTATTCATCTGACTCCCCCACTCCCTCCATCTCCCACTATTCATCTGACACCCTCCCTCCCTCCCTCCCTCCTCCATCTCCTACTATTCATCTGACTCCCCCACTCCCTCCCTCCCTCCCTCCATCTCCTACTATTCATCTGACTCCCCCACTCCCTCCCTCCCTCCATCTCCCACTATTCATCTGACTCCCCCACTCCCACCATCTCCCACTATTCATCTGACCCTCCCTCCCTCTTTCTCTCCATCTTCCACTATTCATCTGACTCCCCCACTCCCTCCCTCCCTCCATCTCCCACTATTCATCTGACTCCCCCACTCCCTCCATCTCCCACTATTCATCTGACACCCTCCCTCCCTCCCTCCCTCCTCCATCTCCTACTATTCATCTGACTCCCCCACTCCCTCCCTCCCTCCCTCCATCTCCTACTATTCATCTGACTCCCCCACTCCCACCATCTCCCACTATTCATCTGACCCTCCCTCCCTCTTTCTCTCCATCTTCCACTATTCATCTGACTCCCTCCCTCCCTCCCTCCCTCCTCTCTCACCATCTCCCACTATTCATCTGACTCCCTCCCTCCCTCCCTCCTCTCTCGCCATCTCCCACTATTCATCTGACTCCCTCCCTCCCTCCCTCCCTCCCTCCCTCCCTCCCTCCCTCCCTCCCTCCCTCCCTCCCTCCCTCTCTTCTCTCCATCTCCCACTATTCATCTCCCTCCCTCCCTCCCTCCTCTCTCTCTTCTCTCCATTTCCCACTATTCATCTCCCTCCCTCCTTCCTCTCTCTCTTCTCTCCATCTCCCACTATTCATCTCCCTCCCTCCCTCCTCTCTCCTCTTCTCTCCATCTCCCACTATTCATCTCCCTCCCTCCCTCCCTCCTCTCTCTCTTCTCTCCATTTCCCACTATTCCTCTGACTCCATCCTCTCCTCTCTCCTCTTTTACGTTCCTGTCTTTGTTGGAGTTCCCGAACCACGGTACAGCCGGGTCTGTTATTACCCCCAATTCCCATACACACAGCTGTGGGCCTGTGTCTGCTGGCTGCTCCATGTAGAGTAAACTACAGTACAGAGAGATTATGATGGAGGGTGATTTAGTGTAATGGAGGCTGTGAAACCTCTGGACTTTGAAGGACCTCCAGAACCATAGAAATAGAATCCATTAAGAATGGATTAATAAAATCCCTGGATGTCCAGAACAGAGCTACCAGAACTCACTGTCATGACACAATGTAGCTTCCGCTCCCTCTCTCTCTCCCCCTCTCCCTCCCTCTCTCCCCCTCTCCATCCCTCTCTCCCTTTCTCTCCCTCCCTCTCTCTCCCCCTCTCTCTCTCCCTCTCTCTCTCCCCCCTCTCTCTCCCTCCCTCTCCCTCTCTCCCTCCCTCTCTCTCCCTCCCTCTCCCTCTCTCCCTCCCTCTCTCTCCCCCTCTCTCCCTCCCTCTCCCCCTCTCTCTCCCTCCCGCTCCCCCTCTCCCTCCCTCTCCCTCTCTCTCCCCCTCTCTCTCTCTCCCCGTCTCCCTCCCATATTTCTCTCTCTCTCTCTCTCTCCCCCTCTCCCTCCCATATTTCACTCTCTCTCTTTTTTTGCTCCACTCATCATTCCCACCACTCCCAGTCCCCCTCTCTCCCCCTCCCCCGTCTCCCACCTCTCCCAGTCCCCCTCTCTTCCTCCCTCTCTCCCTGTCCCCCCTCTCCCACCACTCCTAGTCCCTCTCTCCCCGTCCCCCCTCTCCCACCACTCCCAGTCCCTCTCTCCCCGTCCCCCCTCTCCCACCACTCCCAGTCCCCCTCTCTTCCTCCCTCTACCCCCCCCTCTCCCTCCCATATTTCACTCTCTCTCTTTTTTTGCTCCACTCATCATTCCCACCACTCCCAGTCCCCCTTTCTTCCTCCCTCTCTCCCCCTCCCCCCTCTCCCACCACTCCCAGTCCCCCTTTCTTCCTCACTCTCTCCCTGTCCCCCCTCTCCCACCACTCCCAGTCCCTCTCTCCCCGTCCCCCCTCTCCCACCACTCCCAGTCCCTCTCTCCCCCCCCCCCTCTCCCACCACTCCCAGTCCCTCTCTCCCCCCCCCCTCTCCCACCACTCCCAGTCCCCCTCTCTTCCTCCCTCTACCCCCCCCCCCCCCCCCTTGGTTTTTGAGCAGACCTGTTATTAATAGTGGGAACCCAGATTAGGCCTCTAATAATACGGCTTCTGTATGAGTTCATAGCAGAGGCAGCTGCATGTGGGGGCATGTCATGTTACCGAATGCAGAGGGCAGAGATAATTGAGCACAAAACATAAAGTCAATGGTTCACTATACTTTGTCAAAAGATGGTGAAAACATGGTGAATTATTATTGTCCACTTAAAGGGATTCTCTGTACTTTTGTATACTTTTTAGACAGTAGTCTCTGATAATTAAACCATCACATAGCGCAGATACATGCACGCTGTCATTGCGCTCTCTCGCTCTGCTGTGTGTGCATCTTGCTAGCTGTCACTCAAATGGCAAGGGGCTGAACTTCATTGGCTGGAACTCGAAACGTTAGGGGGCGGACCCACGTGTGAGAAAATGTAGGGAAAATGTGGCTGTACAGCTTCCAGTAAACCGTTCCTTTCAAACAAGGGATTTAGTGGCTACATGAGGTAAGACAGTAATTCTGCTCATAGATTATATGTGTATGAACTACACATTGACACTTCCAACCCAAAGCATCGAGGCTCAGACAAACAGACTCCTAAACAGCTTCAATCCCCTGGCCATAACACTGTTAAATGGCTAACAACGTCTGCTCTCTCTCTCCCACAGACTATCCACACTGACTCTATGTCCATCCACAGGTCACAACACACTCAGACATAATCTACGCTGCTGCTAAAATGATTATTGATTAGATGTATTACTGAATCACACTGCTGTCCATTGATTATTGATGTATCTATTTATCCTGCTACTGGTCACTACTACTCCTGTTTACATGTACAGTGCATTCGGAAAGTATTCAGACCCCTTGACGTTTTACACATTTTGTTACGTTACAGCCTTATTCTAAAATGTATTAAATCGTTATTTTTCCTCATCAATCTACACACAATACCCCTAAATGACTAAAAACAGTTTTTCAGAAATGTCAATAAAAAACTGAAACATCACATTTACAAAAGTATTCAGACCCTTTACTCAGTACTTTGTTACAGCTCATTTGGCAGCGATTACAGCCTCAAGTCTTCTTGGGTATGATTCTACAAGCTTGGCACACCTGCATTTGGGGAGTTTCTCCCATTCCTCTCAACATCTCAAGCTCTGTCAGGTTGGATGGGGAGCTTCGCAGCACAGCTATTTTCCAGAGATGTTTGATCGGGTTCAAATCCGGGTTCTGGCTGGGCCACTCAAAGCCATTCATAGACTTGTCCCGAAGCCACTCCTGCGTTGTCTTCAGCTGGTTGCTGCTGGAGTAAAACTTGCGCTTTTTATAAGCCTGTTCATTGCGCAATAATTATAAACGTAATCGTGTGTTTAAAGAACTGTTTTGGTGCGCAATTAAAAATATATATTTTTTATTTCTCAACTGGTATTTTAATTGAAGCGCGCTTCCCATTCACCATTCAAGTCCAGGCAACAGGCTATCAGCATGTCACTGTTGGAAGGTGAACCTTCGCCCCAGTCTGAAGTCCTGAGCGCTATTGAGCAGGGTTTTCATCAAGGAACTCTCTGTACTTTGCTCCGTTCATCTTTCCCTCAATACTGACGAGTCTCTCAGTCCACTGTTGATGAAAAACATCCCCACAGCATGATGCTGCCAACACAATGTTTCACCATAGGGATGGTGCCAGGTTTCCTCCAGATGTGAGGTTTGGCATTCAGGCCAAAGAGTTTAATCTTGGTTTCATCAGACCATAGAATCCTTGTTCTCATGGTCTGAGATTCCTTTATGTGCCTTTTTGGCAAACTCCAAGCAGGCTGTCATGTTCCTTTTACTGAGTAGTGGCTTCCGTCTGGCCACTCTACCATAAAGGCCTGATTGCTGGAGTGCTGCAGAGATGGTTGTCCATCTGGAATGTTCTCCCATCTCCACAGAGGAACTCTGGAGCTCTGTCAGAGTGACCATCGGACTCCCCCGATTGCTCAGTTTGGCCGGCCGTCCAGCTCTAGGAAAAGTCTTGGTGGTTTCAAACTTCTTCCCTTTAAGAATGATGGAGGCCAGTGTGTTCTTGGGGACCTTCAATTCTGCAGAAATGTTTTGGTGCCCTTCTCCAGATCTATGGCTCGACACAATCCTGTCTCGGGGTACTATTGACAATTCCTTCCACCTCATGGCTTGGTTTTTGCTCTGACATGCACTGTCAACTGTGGGACCTTATATAGACAGGTGTGTGCCTTACAAAATCATGTCCAATCAATTGAATTGACCACAGGTGGATTCCAATCAAGTTGTAGAAACATCTCAAGGATGATCAATGGAAACAGGATGCACCTGAGCTCAATTTTGAGTCTCATAGCAAAGTGTCTGAATACTTTTGTAAATAAGGTATTTATGTTTTTAATACATTTGAAAAAAATTCTAAAAACCTGTTTCCACTTTGTCATTTTGGGGTATTGTGATGTCATTATGGTGTATTGTGATGTCATTTGGGGGTATTGTGATGTCATTTTGGGGTATTGTGATGTCATTATGGGGTATTGTGATGTAATTTTGGGGTATTGTGATGTCATTATGGGGTATTGTGATGTCATTATGGGGTATTGTGATGTCGTTATGGGGTATTGTGATGTCATTTTGGGGTATTGTGTGTAGATTGATGCGAAAAAAGTCTCATTGAATCCATTTTAGAATAAGGCTGTAAGGTAACAAAATGTGAGAAAAGGGAAGGGGTCTGAATACTTTCAGAATTCACTGTATATATTACCATCAGTATATTACCATAAGAATTTATATATTCCTGCTACCAGTCAATTATCAGCCCTGTTTACAGGTATATCCTACTACCAGTCACTTTTTACAGATTTTGAGCCAGTTTGCTACAGAAAACCCACCTTGTGTTGAATGAGTTACTGACCTGTATATATAACCACTCCAGTACACCTGGACATTGAATAAGGTACAACCAGTCCAGTACCCCTGGACATTGAATAAGGTACTGACACTGACCTGTATATATAACTACTCCAGTACCACTGCACATTGAATAAGGTACTGACACTGACCTGTATATATAACTACTCCAGTACCACTGCACATTGAATAAGGTACTGACACTGACCTGTATATATAACTACTCCAGTACCACTGCACATTGAATAAGGTACTGACACTGACCTGTATATATAACTACTCCAGTACCACTGCACATTGAATAAGGTACTGACACTGACCTGTATATACTTGCATTCTAGTGTTTCATTTAACTCTCATCGTAGTTCTAGTGTTTCATTTAACTCTCATCGTAGTTCTCGTGTTTTTTTTTATATATGTACTTTTATTTGTTTATTATATTTTCTATTATTATATTATTATTAACACTATATTGTTGGGAAAGAGCTCTGAAGGTAAACATTGTACTGTTTTACACCTGTTGTATCCTGTGTGGCGAATAAACTTTACAAGTTGAAGCGGGAGGTTTAAAAAAATATTTACTAGTCGCCAAAGTTCTGGAGCATGTCTTTAAACATGGATGTGAATGAAACTCCAATGAATACAATCTCAATTCTTACCATTCTCTGACTGCCACCAGGACTTCTTGCGGTGTGGTTTAAACGTTGTGATAACGTTCTCAATGCGGTGACTGATGGTATTGTAGACTGGGTCATATGGCCGGCGAGAGTCACACTGGAAACATTTCTTCTCATCCTACAAATTCAATCAAATTTTATTAGTCACTTGCGCCGAATACAACAGACCTTATAGTGAAATGCTGACTTACGAGCCACTAACCAACAATGCAGTTCAAAAACAAATATGGATAAGAATAATAAATAAAAGTTACAAGCATTTAAAGAGCAACAGTAAAATAACAACAGCAAGACTAAATACAGGAGGGTACCAGTGCAAATAGTCTGGGTAGACATTTGATTAGATGTTCAGGAGTCTTATGGTTTGGGGGGTAGAAGCTGTTAAGCAGTCGCTTTGACCCAGACTTGGAGATCCGGTACCGCTTGCCGTGCGGTAGCAGAGAGAACAGTCTATGACTAGGGTGGCTGGAGTCTTTGACAATTTATAGGGCCTTCCTCTGACACCGCCTGGTATAGAGGTCCTGGATAGCAGGAAGCTTGGCCTCAGTGATGTACTGGGCCGTTCGCGCTACCCTCTGTAGTGCCTTGCGGTCGGAGGCCGAGCAGTTGCCATACCAGGCAGTGATGGTGCAGCTGTAGAACCATCTGCAAACGTAATGATGGTGTTGGAGTCGTGCCTGGCCGTGCAGTCATGAGTGAACAGGGAATACAGGAGGTGGCTGAGCACGCACCCCTTAGGGGCACCTGTGTTGAGGATCAGCGTGGCGGATGTGTTGTTACCTACCCTTACCACCTGGGGGCGGCCCGTCAGGAAGTCCAGGATCCAGTTGCAGAGGGAGGTGTTGAGTCCCAGGGTCCTTAGCTTAGTGATAAGCTTTGAGGGCACTATGGTGTTGAACGCTGAGCTGTAGTCAATGAATAGCATTCTCACATAGGTGTTCCTTTTGTCCAGATGGGAAAGGGCAGTGTGGAGTGCAATAGAGACTGCATCATCTGTGGATCTGTTGGGGCGATATGCAAAATTGGAGTGGGTCTAGGGTTTCTGGGATAATGGTGTTGATGTGAGCCATGACCAGTCTTTCCAAGCACTTCATGGCTACAGACGTGAGTGCCAGGGGTCGATAGTCATTAGGGCAGGGTACCTTAGTGTTCTTGGGCACAGGTACTATGGTGGTCTGCTTAAAACATGTTGATATTATTGACTCGGACAGGGAGAGGTTGAAAATGTCAGTGAAGACACTTGCCAGTTGGTCAGCGCATGCTCGCAGTACATATCCTGGTAATCCGTCTAGCAACTGCGACTTTATGAATGTTGACCTGTTTAAAGGTCTTACTCACATCGGCTGCAGAGAGCGTGATCACAGTCTTCCAGAACAGCTAGTGCTTTCATGCATGTTACAGTGTTATTTGCCTGTAATCCATGGCTTCTAGTTGGGGTATGTACGTACAGTCACTGGGGACGACGTCCTCGATGCACTTATTGATAAAGCCAGTGACTGATGTGGTGTCTCCTCAATGCCATCGGAAGAATGCCGGAACATATTCCAGTCTGTGCTAGAAAAACAGTCCTGTAGTTTAGCATCTGCTTCATCTGACCACTTTTTTTTATTGATCCAGTCAGCAGGTGCTTCCTGCTTTAATTTTAGCTTGTAAGCAGGAATCAGGAGGATAGAATTATGGTCAGATTTGCCAAATGGAGGGCGGGGGAGAGCTTTGTATGCGTCTCTGTGTGTGGAGTAAAGGTGGTCCAGAGTTTTTTTTCCTCTGGTTGCACATTTAACATGCTGATAGAAATTTGGTAAAACGGATTTAAGTTTCCCTGCATTAAAGTACCTGGCTACTAGGAGCTCCACCTCTGGATGAGCGTTTTCTTGTTTGGTTATGGCAGAATACAGCTCATTCAATGCTGTCTTAGTGCCAGCCTCTGACCGTGGTGGTATGTAAACAGCTACGAAAAATACAGATGAAAACTCTCTAGGTAGGTAGTGTGGTCTACAGTTTATCATGAGATATACCTCAGGCGAGCAATAGCTCGAGACTTCCTTAGATATCGTGCATCAGCTGATATTTACAGAACTCCGTCCGGCGCCCCTTATCTTACCAAGGGGCGTCTGGTCAGCCCCCCTCAGCTGTTTACATAGAACTCTGTTCTATCCTGTCGGTGCAGCGTATAACCAGCCAGCTGTATGTTGATAGTGTCGTTTTCTCCGCCTCCTCTTCACGCAAATCATGGGGATCTGGGCCTGTTCCCAAGAAAGCAGTCGGCCTCGTCGGCCTCGTCAGACTCGTTAAAGGACAAAAAAGGATTCTGCTAGTCCGTGGTGAGTAATCGCAATCCTGATGTCCATAAGTTATTTTCGGTCATAAGAAACAGTAGCGGCAACATTATGTACAAAATAAGTAAAAAAATAAGTTGCAAACAACACAAATAAACGAACAAAAAAGCACAATCGGGGTCAGAGGTTAGGGGTCAGAGGTGACACAAGTCAGGAGTCAAACAGAAGCTCGGGACAGAAGGAGGTGAGATGGTAGGTGAGAGGATGTTGGGTACACACACACAGAGAAACATCACTTGCCTGTAGATGACTGACGATACAGTAAGGCTCTTTCTTCCTGGAGCCACAGGTAGACGAGGCCTTCAGGCTCTTCTCACGGCCCACCAACAGGTCTCCCGTTGCGGGGTAACAGCTGCCATGGGTACAGCCGTGGGCGTGGTCGGGCCCCTGGGCGGTGGCATAGGCTAGGGCTGGAGAATAAAGAAAAAGGAGAGGAGGTTAACAAAGGACAGGAAATGACATCACAGCTGGGCGTTATAGCAGAAAGTCGCTTAGAGTGAAGATCTCTCTCTCTCTCTCTCTCTCTCTCTCTTTCATGTCTGGCAAGACATTAGAGGACCATATGAACTCTAATCAGTACAGGAAAGGAAATCAAAAGAGGAAGTGGGCCTACGTTTAATCCAGAAACCAAAACAGAGCCCAACTGAAGTCGCTGCTACTTACCAATGTTGAAAAAACACATAGATTATCTTTTGGTAGTGATGAGCAATCAACCGAAATGCTTGTTATTTTTTCATTTTTTAAACAACAAATTGACCGAAGTCGTTCAATTATTTGAATTCCATTTCATTTGTTTTTTTTCTGTGAGCTCAATGCACAGTTTCTCTAGAGATAAATCAGATCCAGACTGAACTGTGTGATGTAGTAGGGAGTTGTAGTTTCTCTAGAGATAAATCAGATCCAGACTGAACTGTGTGATGTAGTAGGGAGTTGTAGTTTCTCTAGAGATAAATCAGATCCAGACTGAACTGTGTGATGTAGTAGGGAGTTGTAGTTTCTAATAGTTTCTAATTACCGACCATAATCATAATCCATGCGCAATCGAGAGGGATAGGGAGCAGCTGCTTCGTGAGCTATATCTACTTGAAAATACATGATCCAAGATTGATAGTTGGTATTGAGCAGTCATAAAAGTATGCCATATTTACTTTGAAGAACTACTAAAATAGTGATTTGGTCAGACAGCAGCTATGAGACAAGGACTTGGAATTAAATAACAAACTCAAATAAACATAAAACAATTGTAATATACACAAGAACTTAAATATTTTATTAAAGTAAAGTAATGTGAATAAATGATGTTTAGCGATAAGTGATAAGCAGTAATGGGAAGTCACTACCATTATGGGACTTTTATTAATGGTTTTATTCTGTTGTTACAGAATTCAACCCACATAATGCATAGTGCATTTAATGCCCCAAAAAGTTTGGGAAACCGAAATGGAAAACAGTGATAATTTTTGTATTATCGAACCGATCTCAAAAAGCACTAATCGCTCTGCACTAACTTTTGGGGAATGTACTGGTTAGCTAGGGCTCCCTCTGCTGGTCAAGAATGGTTGACTTGACATGCCCACTCAACCTACAGCAGCTCAACCTACAGCAGCTCAACCTACAGCAGCTCAACCTACAGCAGCTCAACCTACAGCAGCTCAACCTACAACAGCTCAACCTACAGCAGCTCAACCTACAGCAGCTCAACCTACAGCAGCTCAACCTACAGCAGCTCAACCTACAGCAGCTCAAACTACAGCAGCTCAACCTACAGCAGCTCAACCTACAACAGCTCAAACTACAGCAGCTCAAACTACAGCAGCTCAACCTACAGCAGCTCAACCTACAACAGCTCAACTTACAGCAGCTCAACCTACAGCAGCTCAAACTACAGCAGCTCAACCTACAGCAGCTCAACCTACAACAGCTCAACTTACAGCAGCTCAACCTACAGCAGCTCAAACTACAGCAGCTCAACCTACAGCAGCTCAAACTACAGCAGCTCAACCTACAGCAGCTCAACCTACAACAGCTCAACCTACAGCAGCTCAAACTACAGCAGCTCAACCTAAAGCAGCTCTTGCTACAGCAGCTCAACCTACAGCAGCTCAACCTACAGCAGCTCAACCTACAGCAGCTCTTCCTACAGCAGCTCAACCTACAGCAGCTCAACCTACAGCAGCTCAACCTACAGCAGCTCAACCTACAGCAGCTCAAACTACAGCAGCTCAACCTAAAGCAGCTCTTGCTACAGCAGCTCAACCTACAGCAGCTCAACCTACAGCAGCTCTTCCTACAGCAGCTCAACCTACAGCAGCTCAACCTACAGCAGCTCAACCTACAGCAGCTCAACCTACCTCAGCTCAACCTACAGCAGCTCAACCTACAGCAGCTCAACCTACAGCAGCTCAACCTATAGCAGCTCAACCTATAGCATCTCAACCTACAGCAGCTCAACCTACAGCAGCTCAACCTATAGCATCTCAACCTACAGCAGCTCAACCTACAGCAGCTCAACCTACAGCAGCTCAACCTACAGCAGCTCAACCTACAGCAGCTCAACCTACAGCAGCTCAACCTACAGCATCTCAACCTGGAAACATAGCCAAAGGTCAACTGGGAGGTTAACGAAGCCAGCACAGCAATAAAGTGTGTGTGTGTGTATGTGTGTATGCGTGTATGCGTGTGTGTTTGTGCGTCCGCACGTGTGCATGTGAGCTTGTGTGTGCGCGTCTGTGTGTGTTAGTCTGTTTGCGTGTGCATGTGCATGCGTGTTTGTGTGACTTGCTAGATTAAATGTGTGTGGGCGAGGGTTTCCGTTTTTGGCTGATAAAAAAAGAAAGAAAAGCTGTTGCCTGCCAAAAGGGCCATTAAAAAAAACATCTCATTGCTAAATTATGTTTTTTATTAATTGATGGAAATACATTTGACCTTCGTGCTTATTGAGGATCATCATGGGACGTTTTACTCCATACATTTTCCCTGACAACCAAAAGTACGTGTTACATTTTTGAAGATAATTTTAAAATCTTTAATTCCCCCTCTTTCTAAGTTTCTAACAGATATTTTCATACCTGTCACATACGGAATCGCTCTCATCAGGTGTTTTTAATGCAGTTTTACTGCTAATCGCATTTTGGCAAATGATTGAAAATGACATTTTATCAGCTGCTTCATTACAAGAGTTGAATGTTCTGTTAAGATGAATTCCCATAATCCAAATGTGATTTCTGTGATGTCATTATGATCAGCCTAATGGGTTACACACTCATTGCGTACGTGTCCAGTAAATTTCTCAAATGGTCGGTAAAATGAAAATCTTCCCGGTCACATTGTCTGGCGCCACACCACGGAAACCCTGGTGTGGGGTGATTGAAAATAAAATTTTATGACACCCAACAGCCGTCAACATCCTGAAATAAATTCCTAGTGAAGCACTAGTGAGACCTGAAGGCCCTCAGTCTGACGAGAAGGGCCAGGGAGGAGGTCTGGCAGGGTATTACTGACAGGCTCTGTCTGTCTTGTCTGTAACAGGTGCTTCTAATGTGCTCTATAGTTATTGGAAGCAAAAACATGCAGCACACACAGAGATAAACATACACATGAAGAATCTACATTCAGTATTCAGTATGCTGCATATTGTGACAGTTTTAGGACTGCTTTGGACTGTGAGTCTCCTGGGAAAAGTCCTGAGAAGATTTCAACTGAAACACTCTCTAGTCTAGAGGAAACCTGGCAATCAGACAAGTCTCACACGGGTGCTACTGCCAGGCACCGAACACACACACACACACACACACACACACACACACACACACACACACACACACACACACACACACACACACACACACACACACACACACATACTTGGCATTTACTCAACACATAATAATGACTGTACCTGAGAAAAAGTCTAGAGCATATATTTCCTATGCAAACAGTGCATTGGTGTACACAGACAATGGTGGGAATAAGTTAAACATCTTTCTTTGTTGTTGTTATCGTAATGATGTAGTAATGTTATCAAAATTCCCTTTCCTGTTGCTTAAAACAAGAGCAACAACAAACTAAATGACCTGACTGCCATGATAAACCTTTCTTCCTCTGGTGAAAAGGTTACAGTCTCTGGTCATGAGGAGTAAAGAGAGAGAGACGGAGAGAGATAGATGGAAAGAGAGATGGAAAGAGATAGAGAGAGATAGGGAGAGAGATGGATAAATGGAGAGAGATGGAAAGAGAGAGAGCGAGAGAGAGAGAAAGAGAGAGAGAGAGAGAGAGAGAGAGAGAGATGGAGACATATGGAGAGAGATAGAGAGAAATAGAGAGATGGATAGAGACTGTGATGGAGAGAGATAGAGGGAGAGAGAGATGGAGAGAGACAGAGATGGAGAGAGATGAGAGAAAGAGAGATGGAGAGAAAGAGAGTGAGAGATAGAGAGGGGGAGAGAGAGATGGAGAGAGACAGAGATGGAGAGAGATGGAGAGAAAGAGAGTGAGAGATAGAGAGTGAGAGATAGAGAGGGGGAGAGAGAGATGGAGATAAAGAGAGTGAGAGATAGAGATGAGGAGAGAGAGATGGAGAGAAAGAGAGTGAGAGATAGAGAGGAGGAGAGAGAGAGAGAGAGAGATAGATGGAGAGAGATGGAGAGAGACAGAGATGGAGAGAGATGGAGAGAAAGAGAGTGAGAGATAGAGAGGGAGAGAGAGAGATGGAGATAAAGAGAGTGAGAGATAGAGAGGGAGAGAGAGAGATGGAGATAAAGAGAGTGAGAGATAGAGATGGAGAGAGATGGAGAGAAAGAGAGATGGAGAGAGAGAGAGATGGGGAGAGACAGAGATGGAGAGAGACAGAGATGGAGAGAGACAGAGATGGAGAGAGATGGAGAGAAAGAGAGTGAGAGATAGAGAGGGGGAGAGAGAGATGGAGATAAAGCCTAATACAAAGTGTTTGTAGAGAAATGAAGAGAACTCATCCAGGCTCAACATGATATCTATTTTGGTTGTTGGCACACACTCAAGCGTGTGTGTATTGTCTAGTAGAGGGGAGATGGGAGTGGGGGGATAGACTGATGTACAGTCTATAATTTCAGGGCCTCCCCTAAACTCTTTTATCCTGTCTCTGTTTGTCTGCCTGTCTGCCTGTCTGCCTGTCTGCCAGGTCTGCCTGTCTGCCTGTCTGTCTGTCTGTCTGCCTGCCTGCCTGCCTGCCTGCCTGCCTGCCTGCCTGCCTGTCTGCCTGCCTGTCTGTCTGTCTGTCTGTCTGTCTGTCTGTCTGTCTGTCTGTCTGTCTGTGTGTGTTGGAGAGCTTTCACAGACATCCTGGACAGAGACTGAGGGAGTTGATGTCATAGTCCCTCCAGGACACAACACTATCGGCTCACCAGGTTATATACTGGACAGAGACTGAGGGGAGTTGATGTCATAGTCCCCCCAGGACACAACACTATCGGCTCACCAGGTTATATATATACTGTTTAACCGTCCTCCAACTGAAATACTTTTTCATTTCAGTATGTATTTCTCCAGGGTGAGAGTTATTTTGATCAAAGTGTGTGAGAAGAGGACCTGTATGTGATGAGTAACCATTCATCTCTTTCGGTCATACAGAAATAAGTCAAAATAAAAAATCCCACTGGATGCTATGATAACATACTGGTGGAAATGGGTTAATGGTTGACTAGGCAACAGGGTGAGTTAAATGGTTGACTAGGCAGCAGGGTGAGTTAAATGGTTGACTAGGCAGCAGGGTGAGTTAAATGGTTGACTAGGCAGCAGGGTGAGTTAAATGGTTGACTAGGCAGCAGTGTGACTTAAAACCTCTTGAAGATCAGTGGGACGCTGATCAATCTACGTTCATAATCAAACCTTAGGTACCCTAATATGAAAATAAACGATCAAATTTAAGAAGGAGAATCGTTATTGTCTTTACCGGAGAAAAATACCAAAGAACGCGTTCTCATTCATGCGCTTGGAAACACTACAGGAAAAATGGGAGCCACCTAGAAAAACGACAATTTCTGGCTAATTTTTCCAAAAACCAGCCTGAAACTATTTCTAAAGACTGTTGACATCTAGTGGAAACCCTAGGAACTGCAATTGGGCACGATTTCGCCCTATTATAAAAGTGCCAGCCATTGAAATCAGTGGTAGGATTAAACATTTTTTTGGGGGGGGGGGGGGGGGGGGTTTGTCCTCGGGGTTTCGCCTGCCATATCAGTTCTGTTATACTCAGACATTATTTTAACAGTTTTAGAAACTTTAGAGTGTTTTCTATCCAAATCTACCAATTATATGCTAGCTTCTGGGCCTGAGTAACAGGCAGTTTACTTTGGGCACGCTTTTCATCCGGACGTCAAAATACCGCCCCCTATCCCAAAGAAGTTAAGTGGTTGATGGTTGACTAGGCAGCAGTGTGAGTTAAATAATGATGGTTGACTAGGCAGCAGTGTGAGTTAAATAGTGATGGTTGACTAGGCAGCAGTATGAGTTAAATAGTGATGGTTGACTAGCCAGCAGTATGAGTTAAATAGTGATGGTTGACTAGGCAGCAGTGTGAGTTAAATAGTGATGGTTGACTAGGCAGCAGTATGAGTTAAATAGTGATGGTTGACTAGGCAGCAGTATGAGTTAAATAGTGATGGTTGACTAGGCAGCAGTATGAGTTAAATAGTGATGGTTGACTAGGCAGCAGTGTGAGTTAAATAGTGATGGTTGACTAGGCAGCAGTGTGAGTTAAATAGTGATGGTTGACTAGGCAGCAGTATGAGTTAAATAGTGATGGTTGACTAGGCAGCAGTATGAGTTAAATAGTGATGGTTGACTAGGCAGCAGTGTTGCTTTCTCATCTCAGCAGCTCTCTGTCTGCCATTTTCTCCTCCTGCCCATACATGGACAGGCAGGGCCAGGGAGGAATGCAGGCCAGGCTGACAGCTGAGAGGGAGGCGTATCTCAGAGCTAACAAAGCACTGCTGTGGGGCTATAGCCTAGCCACAGACTACTTTTTATTTACTTATTGAACCTTTATTTAACTCGGCAAGTCATTTAAGAACAAATTATTATTTACAATGACGGCCTACACCTGCCAAACCCGGACGACGCTGGGCCAATTGTGTGCTGCCCTACTGGACTCCCAATCACTGCCGGTTGTGATACAGCCTGGAATCGAACCAGGGTGTCTGTAGTGACGCATCTAGCACTGAGATGTAATGCCTTAGACCGCTGCGCCACTCGGGAGCCAACTACTAGGAGATAGTGCTGTTGTATAGCCTACCCACAGACCAGTCGAGGTTGAGATACAAGCCCTGATGTTGAGCTATTAGCCTAGCCTAGTATTAGCCATAGACTAGACGTCCTTCTGTTGAGCTAGCCTAGCCACAGATTAGGAGAGGTTGAGATACAAGACCTGTCATTGAGCTATTAACCTAGCATTAGCCACAGACCAGAAGTACAAGTCCTACTGTTGAGCTAGGTGCTAACAAGTAGAAACATCTGCCACTTACACGATTGATTGAGAAATTTGGCAGAATTAAAGAG
This sequence comes from Oncorhynchus clarkii lewisi, assembly GCF_045791955.1. NCBI lineage: Eukaryota > Metazoa > Chordata > Actinopteri > Salmoniformes > Salmonidae > Oncorhynchus > Oncorhynchus clarkii. The sequence goes on from NC_092162.1 coordinate 66,922,987, forward strand.
ATCAAATCCATAAAAATGTAATGTGCACTGAACATCATTATAATTCTCAGTCAACAGGACATTTTAGTGATTGTTTCCTCTCCTCTGCTCTGGACTATACTGAACTGCACATCCACTCTGCACTGCTAATGTGGTTTATTATGTGTATAATAATAGTTATTTCCACCTCTTCCGAAAACAAGTGTAATTCGTTTAGACTGAACAGCTCCCCAGCATTCTCTCTGGTCTGCAGTCGGCCTTGCCCCAGCTAATCTGCCTCTCTCTCTATGTCTGTCTCTCTCTCTCTCTCTCTCTCTCTCTCTCTCTCTCTCTCTCTCTCTCTCTCTATGTCTCTCTCTCTCTGTCTCTCTGTCTCTCTCTCTCTCTCTCTCTGTCTCTCTCTCTCTCTCTGTCTCTCTCTCTATGTCTGTCTCTCTCTCTCTCTCTCTCTCTATGTCTGTCTCTCTCTCTATGTCTGTCTCTCTCTCTCTCTCTGTCTCTCTCTCTATGTCTGTCTCTCTCTCTGTCTCTCTCTCTATCTCTGTCTCTCTGTACTCTCTCTCTCTCTCTGTACTCTCTCTCTCTCTCAGTCTCTCTATACTCTCTCTCTCTCTGTACTCTCTCTCTCTGTACTCTCTCTCTCTGTCTCTCTCTCTATTTCTGTCTCTCTCTCTGTCTCTCTCTCTCTATCTCTCTGTCTCTCTCTCTCTGTCTCTCTCTCTCTGTCTCTCTCTCTATCTCTCTCTGTCTCTCTGTCTCTCTCTGTCTGTCTGTCTCTCTGTGTGTGTGTGTGTGTGTATGTGTGTGTGTGTGTACGCTAAACCCCACTGCCTGTCCTGGCACTCTCTGGAAAGACGGCTGTGCCTGTCAGCTGGTGACTCACTCTGTCCTGTCTCTTCTACTTTTCCTCAACTTTCAATAAAGTTGTTTAGCACTATGTGTTCCTAGTAGGATAATAAAAACCTCCAGTCGTTGTCTCCACGGTGAGAGCAGCAGGGATCTGATCTCTTTGACATGTCACTGGGTTGTGTTTGGAGACAGACTGGGGGCGGATGGCGATGTGACATCCAGAAGAAACATTCCAATCTGACTGGGTGACAAAGACGAAAAGGAATCTGCTGTCAGCACCTTCCTGGGTGTAAACACTGGAACCAATCACCAAGACAAACACAATCACATACAGTACACGCATACACAGACAGACAGTCATAAAATATGAAAGGGAGATTGCACCCCCCCAAAGAGAGAGCTATGGAGGTGACGCTACAGTACATCTAGAACACTTGTTTTTAGGTGATGGCAGCATTTGGAGCTCTTGGCACAGCTTGAGTGAGAATTGAGTAAACAGAATAAGAGTAGCGCTGCAGACAAACGTCACTGCTTGACATCCTGTTCCTGACCTGAATGTGGGTGTGGCTTTGAGAGAGCACAGGGAAGTATAGAACTGGCACAGAGCAAACTAGCCTCCACAGGGCAGGAGAAAGTCAAACTAGCCTCCACGGGGCAGGAGAAAGTCAAACTAGCCTCCACAGGGCAGGAGAAAGTCAAACTAGCCTCCACGGGGCAGGAGAAAGTCAAACTAGCCTCCACATGGCAGGAGAAAGTCAAACTAGCCTCCACAGGGCAGCAGAAAGTCAAACTAGAATCCACAGGGCAGGAGAAAGTCAAACTAGCCTCCACAGGGCAGGCGGCTAGTTCCCCTCTCTCTCTGGTCTCTCTCTGTCCTCCCTCCCCTCTCTATCTGGTCTCTCTCTCTTATCCCTCACCCCTCTCTCTGGTCTCTCTCTCTCTCTCTCTCCTCCCTCCCCTCTCTCTCTGGTCTCTCTCTCCTCCCTCCCCTCTCTCTCTGGTCTCTCTCTCCTCCCTCCCCTCTCTCTCTGGTCCCTTCTAATGAGCCATCCACTCCCACATCCAGAGTAAAGTGCCTCTCTCCTCCTTCCTCTCCTCCCTTCCAGCATGGAATCCTGGGAATCTCCATGTAGATGGTGATTCCTCCGGGGGGGGAATAGTGCTGCGCTGAGAGAGCCCTGCCTAGTTACTTACCCAGTCGCTAAGAGTAACGAGTCCTGCCACAGGGAAGCATCTGCTCCTGCTGAGTGTAAATCACCCTGGTTCTTCGACTCTGGTCTCCAGAGTCCTGTTTCAGCCCCAGACCCTTGCCATACCTCCTATGCCCTTTGGTACTTCCAAGTCCCAGATCTGTTCAGTCACCAGCCCCTGGCCATGCTATTATTCAGTGTAAGTCTACGTGGGCAGTCAGACACTACATGTGCAGCAGATGTTGGCTGCAGCCAGCCAGTCAAGTAGCTGTGGGTTTGATTTACTGACTAGTGATTTCCGTTTGCTCTTTCACCAGCTGGGGTAACGGATGGAGATTCACTCAAATCCTCCACTGGAGCACATGGACATTAGCTAAAAAATATTTTAAAAAGTGCTTTTATTTAACTAGGCAAGTCTGTTAAGAACAAATTCTTATTTACAATGACGGCCTAGGAACAGTGGGTTACCTGCCCTGTTCAGGGGCAGAACGACAGATGTTTTTACCTTGTCAGGGATTCGATTGAGCAACCTTTCGGTTACTGGCCCAACGCTATAACCTGCCGCCCCAAACTAATCACACATGTGTTTCTACTGAGAAAGTACACAGGGGATTTGTAATTGTGTTATACTCCAAGTGCACTCCATTTTCCTGATCCATTTTATCAGAGACACAATCAAAGACTTTTGTGTAAATCTGTCTGGTATTTCAATTGATTTAATGTACAATCTCCGAATAACCTTGAGATTAAGGAAAGTCTGTTCTGTGTGTGTGTGTGTGTGTGTGTGTGTGTGTGTGTGTGTGTGTGTGTGTGTGTGTGTGTGTGTGTGTGTGTGTGTATTAGTCGGTTCTTCTATCCTTGTGGGGACCTAAAATCCGTCTCAAGGATAGTTAAACAAAGAACATTTCTCACGTCCCCATGAGGACAAAGGCTATTTTAAGGTTACAATTAGGGTTAGAATTAGGTTAGGTTTACGGGTTAAGGCTAGGGTAAGATTTAGGGTTAGGGGAAATATGATTTTAAATGGAAATACATACACAGAAAAACTAAATGTGTGTGTGTGTGTGTGTGTGTGTGTGTGTGTGTGTGTGTGTGTGTGTGTGTGTGTGTGTGTGTGTGTGTGTGTGTGTGTGTGTGTGTGTGTGTGTGTGTGTGTGTGTGTGTGTGTGTGTGTACTGTGTATGACTGAACCAGAACATGCCTCCGTTCATATGTGTGATGGTAGGAAGTCATTTTTCTTTCCATTTCAGTTGAACCAAGACCAGCAGCTGACCTTTCCTGTCCCTTGGGACACAGAGAGATGACCTGGATAAGCCAGACACTTCCTGTCATTTCCCTCCAGGTATCACTAGAGATGAGTAATGAAACAAGGAAGAGGTAAGAAATCAGATGACTGCAACACCTTCTGGCCACATGTTCACAATTTCACACATCAACATAAAGAGTTTATTTCCAAAACGCTACATCCACCAGTTTTTCCACATTTCTGTTTTTTTCATCAGAAATGATTTCTTATGGGTACCGTCATGTGTTTGTAAAGTATTACCGTTGCCAGATGTTTTATTTAAATGTTTTAGATGTGTATGAAAATGTGTTTTTTTGCTAAACGCTACATCTATTGTTTAGCCGGAATGGAATGTTTGCATTCTGTATATTTGACTGTGATATGTGGTTTTCTCACCTAGCTATTTTAAAGGGATACTTTGGGATTTTGGCAATGAGATCCTTTCTTTACTTCTCCAGAGTCAAAAGAACTTGTGGACACCATTTGTATGTCTCTGTTGTCTAGTATGAAGGAAGTTAGAGGTAGTTTCGCAAGACGATGCTAACGAGCATTAGGGCAATGACTGGAACTTAGCAATTGCGCTAGCGTTAGTTAGCAACATCCTTCAAACTGCACGCACTAGTCCCATTATCACAGTATACCTGGAGATATAATTGCTTGGTCACCTCACCTTGTTACCTGTACTTGATCTATTCCAAATAATTTATAAACATTGAATATAAATGACAGAAGACATGAGAAGTAAATCAGAAAGTGTGTTGGTTATGTTGCTTGTCTAAAGTACTATTTGTCAGTTTAAAGCAGTACTATTTTCCAGTCTAAAGCAGTACTATGAGTCTAAAGCAGTACTATTTACCAGTCTAAAGCAGTACTATTTACCAGTCTAAAGCAGTACTATGAGTCTAAAGCAGTACTATTTGCCAGTCTAAAGCAGTACTATGAGTCTAAAGCAGTACTATTTGAGTCTAAAGCAGTACTATTTGAGTCTAAAGCAGTACTATTTGCCAGTCTAAAGCAGTACTATTTGCCAGTCGAAAGCAGTACTATTTGCCAGTCTAAAGCAGTACTATTTGCCAGTCTAAAGCAGTACTATGAGTCTAAAGCAGTACTATTTGCCAGTTTAAAGCAGCACTATGAGTCTAAAGCAGTACTATTTGTCAGTTTAAAGCAGTACTATTTGCCAGTCTAAAGCAGTACTATTTGCCAGTCTAAAGCAGTACTATTTGCCAGTATAAAGCAGTACTATTTGTCAGCCTAAAGCAGTACTATTTGTCAGTTTAAAGCAGTACTATTTGCCAGTCTGAAGCAGTACTATTTGCCAGTCTAAAGCAGTACTATTTGCCAGTTTAAAGCAGTACTATCTGACAGTCTAAATCTGTACTATTTTCCAGTCTAAATCTGTAGTATTTTCCAGTCTAAATCTGTAGAATTTTCCAGTCTAAATCTGTAGAATTTTCCAGTCTAAATCTGTAGAATTTTCCAGTCTAAATCTGTACTATTTGCCAGTCTAAATCTGTACTATTTGCCAGTCTAAATCTGTACTATTTGCCAGTCTAAATCTGTAGTATTTTCCAGTCTAAAGCAGTACTATTTACCAGTCTAAATCTGTACTATTTGCCAGTCTAAATCTGTACTATTTGCCAGTCTAAATCTGTACTATTTGCCAGTCTAAATCTGTACTATTTGCCAGTCTAAATCTGTACTATTTGCCAGTCTAAATCTGTACTATTTGCCAGTCTAAATCTGTACTATTTGCCAGTCTAAATCTGTACTATTTGCCAGTCTAAATCTGTACTATTTGCCAGTCTAAATCTGTAGTATTTTCCAGTCTAAAGCAGTACTATTTACCAGTCTAAATCTGTACCATTTGCCAGTCTAAATCTGTACTATTTGCCAGTCTAAATCTGTACTATTTGCCAGTCTAAATCTGTACTATTTGCCAGTCTAAATCTGTACTATTTGCCAGTCTAAATCTGTACTATTTGCCAGTCTAAATCTGTACTATTTGCCAGTCTAAATCTGTAGTATTTTCCAGTCTAAAGCAGTACTATTTACCAGTCTAAATCTGTACTATTTGCCAGTCTAAATCTGTACTATTTGCCAGTCTAAATCTGTACTATTTGCCAGTCTAAATCTGTAGTATTTTCCAGTCTAAAGCAGTACTATTTACCAGTCTAAATCTGTACTATTTGCCAGTCTAAATCTGTACTATTTGCCAGTCTAAATCTGTAGTATTTTCCAGTCTAAAGCAGCACTTACAAATGTTAGTGTGAGATCTGTCTTGTAGCATGTGGAGGGGCGTGGCCACCAAGCACACAGGTGGCCATGGTCTGCTCATTAAGGGACATTCCGTTACTAATTGGGGTACTAATTGGTGTGAAAGAGTTTCTGCTCTAGTCCAGCTCTTTTAAAAGTATTCTATATATGTCTGTATCATACAGGTTATAGTATCTAAACTGTTATTGTATTGTTGTTTACTTGCTAAGTGTTTATTGGCTTAGTTTGACAAAGTGTTTTATATTAATACAAGTGTTTCCTGTCACCTGGTCTCTGCCAGGGTATATACTGTATACTCAGGTGTAGAGCTTTATGGGAGTGGAAGATGGCCGCCTGGCTCTGTGTGGGTTAGTTAGGGTTGTTCTGAGCCCTAAGGGGCTAGCCAGACTGATCTTCAGTCTTTATAGTCATTTGACCAGAAATATATATATTATTTACTTTCAGCCTGGTCCGGCATCTTGTTGGATGATTTGTATATTTTGTAAATACCTGCACCTCCTCCAAGAGCCTTAAAATAAAAACCCTGCACTGGGTCTTCATGTAACGGTTTTGTTCTGTGGACGAAGGAGAGGACCAAAGCGCAGCGTGGTTAGAGTTCAACGTGCTTAATAAAGACGATAACCGTGAACCATACACAATTCCAAAACAACAAATGTGGGGGGGGGGTTTAGTTTGTTAGTTTGTTAGTGTACTTCGTGTTTTTTCGTCCTTTATTAAAAATCATGCATTCACACCACACAGTGCTTTGGTCGACTCAATACGACGATCGTGACAATCATTTGTAAAAAAAAAAAAAAATGTATGTTATGTTACATTTTAATGTGTAAAATCAAGCAGTACTGCTTTCTCTAAGAGTGAGGCAGATGTATAGCATTTTACAAAATAACATGATTATTTGTCTCTCTGAAATGAAACCATCAAGTGATGGATTTTGAACAAATAGATGTCTGTCATTGAACAACCCCATGCAATGATTAAATAGTGGAAAAAAAACACCAATCTCTTTCATAAGTTCTTTCAACACAAAAAGCTAATTTACCAACATTTCTGAAAATGGATATATAGCGTTTCGGAATTAAACTCTTCACCTGTAAGACCAAACTAAATCAGCTAGCGTAGCGCTCCCTATGGGGGTATCTGTATACCAGTCAATTACAGGTGAGCACTGACCCGTCTTTATGACCACATGAAACAGCTCGTTAGGGTTTAAAGGTCAGTGTTTTTTTTACTAGGCAACCATCCTGTCCCTTGATATTAGAACTGAGGCAGTGGAGTCTGGAGACTGTGTGCAGTGAGAGGGAGGACGGGGGAGGGTGTCAGTGGAACAATAGTAGACTGACCAATCCCTCTCAGGCTCCATAATGAACGTCATGTCCACTCTTAAATACAGGTGTATATACAGGTGTATTTAAGACGTATGACAGAGCCTATCATCATACGATAGAGCTTGGTTGTAGATGCATACAGAAGTGTGATGAAGAGGCAGAAGCTGAGCAGGTCTGGAGGGACAACACAGTCCAGGCTTTCTCCTCCCCTCCCTGGGCCTTGTCTGTTATATTTCTTAGAGTGAGAGTAGACCAGAAAGCAGCCCATCAGACTAAGTAGAGGAAGTGCCTCTGTCCAAGAAGACAGGTAGACAGTAGAGAAACAGCTAATTGGAACACTGTGTGAGGGGGTTCAACTGTGTGAGGGGGTTCAACTGTGTGAGGGGGGTTCAACTGTGTGAGGGGGTTCAACTGTGTGGGGGGGGGGGGTTCAACTGTGTGATGGGGTTCAACTGTATGAGGGGGTTCAACTGTGTGAGGGGGGTTCAACTGTGTGAGGGGGGTTCAACTGTGTGAGGGGGTTCAACTGTGTGGGGGGGGGTTCAACTGTGTGATGGGGTTCAACTGTATGAGGGGGTTCAACTGTGTGAGGGGGTTCAACTGTGTGGGGGGGTTCAACTGTGTGAGGGGGTTCAACTGTGTGGGGGGGGGTTCAACTGTGTGTGGGGGGGGGGGGTTCAACTGTGTGGGGGGGGGGGTTCAACTGTGTGATGGGGTTCAACTGTGTGATGGGGTTCAACTGTGTGGGGGGGGTTCAACTGTGTGAGGGGGGTTCAACTGTGTGTGGGGGGGTTCAACTGTGTGGGGGGGGTTCAACTGTGTGATGGGGTTCAACTGTGTGATGGGGTTCAACTGTGTGGGGGGGTTCAACTGTGTGATGGGGTTCAACTGTGTGAGGGGGTTCAACTGTGTGATGGGGTTCAACTGTGTGATGGGGTTCAACTGTGTGATGGGGTTCAACTGTGTGAGGGGGTTCAACTGTGTGAGGGGGTTCAACTGGGGTTAAAGCCTGAGGAGCATGTATGATCTCATATGGTTGTAACATACATGACAGGGCTATGGTGCTATGGCCATCAATCAGCGGAGACAAAAAAGCTGAGATAGAAAAAATATATATATTGTAACCCACTGTTTCAAGTGACAACTGGTAGGAAACAATCCCAACTTTTACCTGACGCATTGTGTTTGCACTCTTAACTTCAAGTGCCCTTACTTTGTTATACACAACGTCAACTTGACCCTGACAACCATTCACTATCGATGAAATACAAACCCCAAAACACAGTTCACAATAGGTACTGTGTTAACCTAAGATATATGACCCTGTCAAGTACACTGGGGTCTGGTTAAACATGATACCACAAGTGCCAATGACACTCTTGTTATTAGAGAGAACATCTCCTCATCCTCCTCCTCATCGCCCCCCCCCCCCTCATCATCCTCCTCATCATCTTCCTTTTTTTCGCAGAGAAAAGTCCCTGCCCACCACTCTTCTTCTCTCTCATAACCCCCCCCCCCCCTCTCTCTCTCTCTCTCCCCCTCTCCTTCTGGTTTCTGTGGTTGGCTTTAACTGGCCCATTGTTCTTGAATCCACGAGTTCCGGAGTCTCCGTTCACAGAGGGCCTCCCAACACTGGGCACCAGCCTGTACCTGTCCTTCATCTGCACACAAAAAGCCCACCGGTGCTCCAGGAGACTAGAAGAAAGCTATGTCACAGAGGCTTTAGTTCTATAAGGAATGCTTCTGTCCTCTTTCATGTAAGCCTGAACACTCGTCACCAACGTACATTCTTTCAGAGGGAGATTTATTCACAAGAGAACAGTTTGTTCAGCCTTTTCTTCTCTCCTTTCACTCCACAGTAAAGAAGGTCCCGGTTCACGATCTTTCTTAACACAGCTGCTGTTCCCCGTCTACAAATCACTACAGTGGGGGCTCACGTGCAGAATCACCTGCAAGGCTTTTCCACAATGCCTGGGGGAGACCACTGTGACACAAATGACCCAATGAAGACCAGTTACATTTCGAGTGTGAGACAGGAGCCTCGGCTGTCAACGACCTATAGAAAATAGATACACCCACTGCTAAAAAATCCCCAGCTCTCTCATCCTCTAGCATCTTCCGAGGAGGAGGGGGAGGAGAGAAGAGGAGAGAGCGAGAAGAGCTGAGCTTTGTCCATCTGATCAGCCAGTCCCTTTCACCCAACACATGAAAAGTAATTAACCTAGTCTGGCCCAATGATGTGAGGAGATGGAAATGACCCCTGACCTCCAGAGGTCACACACAGAGGCGTCATGATTCTGAAGAGATCACTCTGTATCTCTATAATGACAGACTGCCGGGTAGACTACACTCACAAGTAGAACCCTTTAAACAAAGACCAGTCCCCGCCCTCGGATTAAATAACCCCGCCCACACACCCTGTGATGCTGTAACAACAACATCGTTGGTGGGGTGGACTGGCTACATTTGTGGATTCAGCTGGGCTGTTTTAGGAGAACCATAAACAACAAACAGAGTCGATGGTTAGCCTCCCCAGAGCACAAAGTCCCACCCCTGACACCACCCAGGAAGACAGGGGAATTTACCATCAAGGACAGTGGCCCAACTGTGAACTGAGAAGTGACCCCTAAGGAGGGGAATGGGGATCTCCCCCCCCCCCCAAAAACAAGGCATCTTGTCTCAGTGCTGGAGACAGTAAACACAACCCTCTGCCTCCCTCTGTCCCGTCCTTCATCCATGTAGGCTATAGTAGTCTATCTGTAGATCTGATCTTTCAATTCTGGATGCTTGAGGTACCCACATTTTTCTGTGATTTTAACCTTTAAATTCTGCATCGCAAGTTCACAACACATATAGTTAACAGTATAAATTACACAACCTCTAGAGCAGTTTACAACTCATACCGTTTTCATTGCAATCATTAGGCCGCTGGTTGGCATAGGAAAATGTTAATTGCCTTCAAAGGCTCAGCGCAGAGGCTACTTACCACAGATGAAAATGACCGGTGTCACGTGCATGGCTTTATGGTCATCAGTCAATCAATCCCCTTTGAAGTGTAGATTCAGACTGAAAATTGTACATAGACATAGCCTGGTATGAATCATTTTACACGTCAACTCAATTAATGAAGATCCGACGGAACGTTTTGATTCCACACGTATTTAAAAAGAAAAACACTATGATAAACTAATACGGCATTAGAATGTATAGGTTCCAGGTTGGAAGGTTTACTGTAATATAACAACGTTATTCAACTGTAATAAATTATTTCAGAGAGAAAAAAATATAAAACTTACACCCTTTATATCAGTAGGTTTGATCCCCGTATTTTAAATCAAGTCGAATGCTGCGAGTCCCCCAGTTAAATAGAATGCGAGGTTGAGCAGAGTTAGCAGTGTGATCTGAAGTCTGGCGACCACTCTCCAAAGTTCTGTCCTGAGTCTCGTTTAAATGGAAACTCCGCAGCGGAGCTGCTTTCGTAGGAATGGACTCGCACTTCTGGCTACTCGAGATCTGATCACGTATGACTGGGGGGTTGCATATGTTTATTGTAGTGTAATAACGCCAAAACAAAAATCCACTTATAAAACGGTTTAATCCTTGTGTGGTGTTCGTGTTTTTGTTATTTACCCAATGTTCGCGGGTCTGATGGACGCACAACATTGTTGGGTTTATAAAACAATACAGCCATAACAATTTACGTAAAAATATTTCATACTTAATACTTAGTTAATATTTGGTTAATATTTGCCATTTACCTCTGCTAGATCACATTTATCAATAAAGGTGCAATTCATGTATTTTATTTTATAAAATGTGATTGTCGGTAAAAATCCATTATAAGCAACACATGCGTGGAATAAATCACGTTTATCTTGAACAAATATAAATGAAACAAGGTTTTCATCTCTATTGATGGTTATTGCTTTGAACTGAACAAATTAGAAGGACAAATTTTACATACAGTATTTTATGGGTATGATAAATTAGCCCCATTGAACACAAATTAAGGCGGGTCCACACACCACACGAGGAACAGAGTTCCTTTCCCTTGATGCATGTGTACTGTGTCTTCCTGTTCCTGTCCTTCTTGGGTCCACACACATCACAGCGCTTCGTCTTGTTGCTACCGGCTACAATCTGGAATGATGGAAACAGTTAGTTCAGGAATTTGACTAACTCACTCACTCACTCACTCACTCACTCACTCACTCACTCACTCACTCACTCACTCACATATATAGTTACAGCAGGCCAAGATAGGAGAGGCAGACACACACACACAACAACATCACTCACACTTACTTCCGGTATTGGAGTTGTTGGTTCTGTGGGTCAGGCGGATGGGGCACCAGCATCCTCCTCCTGAATCCTACTCACGATGGCTGCAGAAGCTGGGGTCCATGAGATATGTTGTCTCCTCTGAATTTGAGGTCTTACCAATGCCTTACCCAGCTCCTCGAGAAAGAGCCGTCTCCTCCTCTGGAGCTTCCCTCTGTTCTGATCTGGGTTCAACGTCATCCAGATGACAAATACGTTGTACGTCGAGATGTCCAAGATGTTGAAAAATATCACAAGATGCCAGCGTAGGGTTCTTCTTTTGCAGCTAAATTGTCCACCCTTCCTTTTGTGGCATTATAATCCATTATTTTTTATTTTTTTGATGTTCCTGGGCACAGATTCTCCCATCCCTATGCAGCGCACTCATGAGTACCACAGATTCTCCCATCCCTATGCAGCGCACTCATGAGTACCACATTTCTGCCTTTCTTTGGCACGTAGGACACTTAGGGACGTGTCGGCCGTGAACTCAAACTTAGAGGAATTGATAGGCCTCTTCCGTGTATTCAACAGCTCAGGTGGGAGCTCTGGCTTGTTTTTACATACTGTTTCTACCATTGTCAGCTTCCTCTTGAAGAGCTCCTGTCCCAGCTTGTGCAAAGTCAAAAAAGTTAGCGCTTTTGATGTTGCGGCCACGGAGTCCCTGTGTCATGTCCAGGACAACCCTCATCCCTTGGTTCTTCTCAGAGCCTCCTCCATCTGGATTCCCTGGATACACTTGCAAGTTCCACACATATGATGAAGCAGCATCACAGGCAGCCCAGATCTTGATTCCATATTTTGCGGGTTTAGACGGTATGTACTGCCTGAAGGGGCAGCGGCCCCTAAATCAAATTAAATTGATTTATAAAGCCCTTCTTATATCAGCTGATATATCAAAGTGCTGTACAGAAACCCAACCTAAAACCCCAAACAGCAAGCAATGCAGATGTAGAAGCACGGTGGCTAGCAAAAACTCCCTAGAAAGGCCAAAACCTAGGAAGAAACCTAGAGAGGAACCAGGCTATGAGGGGTGGCCAGTCCTCTTCTGGCTGTGCCGGGTGGAGATTATAACAGAACATGGCCAAGATGTTCAAATGTTCATAAATGACCAGCATGGTCAAATAATAATAATCACAGTAGTTGTCGAGGGTGCAACAAGTCAGCACCTCAGGAGTAAATGTCAGTTGGCTTTTCATAGCCGATCATTGAGAGTATCTCAATGAGAGTATCCTGCTGTCTCTAGAGACAGCATAAATGGCATAAGCTGGCATAAGCTGCTCATCAACAGTAACGTTGGGCCCAGGGTTGTAAAACAGGGGAAGGTGGTCCACCCACTTGTCCCACACTGACCTGATAGCAGCTAGCTTGTCTCTCTGCACTGACCTGATTACAGCTAGCTTGTCTCTCTGCACTGACCTAATAGCAGCTAGCTTGTCTCTCTGCACTAACCTGATTGCAGCTAGCTTGTCTCTCTGCCGCCGAGCTGGTCTGGTGTCTCGGTTATCGAAGCGGATAATCCTGGTAATAATGTGGAAGTTCTCCAGAGACATTGTTACATGAAAACGTTCTGCCTATTTCTGCATCCCACGGGGATTCTGTGTATTCCCCATTGGATCTGAAAACACCAGCAAGGATAAGAACCCCAAAGTATGCATGTACATGAGTTTGGCCCACCTCCTTCCATCTCTCTCCAAAAACATGGCTTCCCTCCAAATTAGTGGAGTCCAGAATGATTTTCTGGATGGTGTATGGGATGAACAGTTGAAAAGAAGACTTTATATCCTGAACATGAGTAACCGCCATCCTCATCGGCCCTGGTTGCATCCTTACCACATTGGCAGCCATTTCACCTTCTGCAGGCTGCTCATGAGCTGGTTGCTGAAGGGGAAGGTCCTGAGGCTGGCTGCTGACGGTCCTGGTGCTGGCTGCTGACGGGCTGGTCTTGGGGCTGGCTGCTGAGGGTCCTGGGGCTGGCTGCTGAGGGTCCTGGTGCTGGCTGCTGACGGGCTGGTCCTGGGGCTGGCTGCTGAGGGTCCTGGGGCTGGCTGCTGACGGGCAGGTCCTGAGGCTGGCTACTGACGGGCAGGTCCTGGGGCTGGCTGCTGACGGGCAGGTCCTGAGGCTGGCTGCTGACGGGCAGGTCCTGGGGCTGGCTGCTGACGGGCAGGTCCTGAGGCTGGCTGCTGACGGGCAGGTCCTGGGGCTGGCTGCTGAGGGTCCTGGGGCTGGCTGCTGAGGGTCCTGGGGCTGGCTGCTGAGGGTCCTGGGGCTGGCTGCTGACGGGCAGGTCCTGAGGCTGGCTGCTGACGGGCTGGTCCTGGGGCTGGCTGCTGAGGGTCCTGGGGCTGGCTGCTGAGGGTCCTGGTGCTGGCTGCTGACGGGCTGGTCCTGGGGCTGGCTGCTGAGGGTCCTGGGGCTGGCTGCTGACGGGCAGGTCCTGAGGCTGGCTACTGACGGGCAGGTCCTGGGGCTGGCTGCTGAGGGGCTGGTCCTGAGGCTTTTCCAAAGCGGAAGATGCACCTTCCACACCAGCTTCTCTCGCTGCAAAAAATATTTCTAAGGCCCTCTGAGCTGAGATTATTTTTTGCCATACTGATTGATTTTGGTAAGGAGCCAAACATGCAAAGCTATTTATTTGTTATGTCCCTCCCCCAATTTGCACCTGGCTGGGGTAGAGTGTAGGAAAATACAGATTTTTTTCACAATGTATTGAAATGATGTATCAAAATAATGTATTGCAATAACATTGTGCAGGTTCCCGCAAGACATTGTGTAGTTTCACACACTACAAAGGGTAAAGAGTGTGAAAAAAGCAGGAGACAAGCAGACAGGCAGGGAGACAGACAGGTTATTGGTGCTACTGTATATTGAAACAGCAGGCGGAAGGGAGGAGGAAGACAGAGTGAAGGCACACAGCAAACCATTTTGTTAAATTTTTACTTGTTTCAACTACACACACACTCAGGTTGATTTTTATTTTATTTTTGTAAACATTAAAAATGGGTCCCACAGACCCAAACAATGTTTAAACATTCATTATGGGTATATATACACATATATATACAGTACCAGTCAAAAGTTTGGACACACATACTCAGTCAGGGGTTTTTCTTTATTTGTACTATTTTCTACATTGTAGAATAATAGTGAAGACATCAAAACTATGAAATAGCACATATGGAATCATGTAGTAACAAAAAAAGTGTATATTTATATTTGAGATTCTTCAAAGTAGCCACCATTTGCCTTGATGACAGCTTTGGACACTCTTGGCATTCTCTCAACCAGTTTCACCTGCTTTTCCAGCAGTCTTGAAGGAGTTCCCACATATGCTGAGCACTTGTTGGCTGCTTTTCCTTCACTCTGTTGTCCAACTCATCCCAAACCATCTCAATTGGGTTGAGGTCGGGTGATTGTGGAGGCCAGGTCATCTGATGCAGCACTCCATCACTCTCCTTCTTGGTAAAAATAACCCTTACACAGTCTGGAGGTGTGTTTGGTCATTGTCCTGTTGAAAACAAATGACAATCCCCACTAAGCACAAACCACATGGGATGGCGTATCGCTGCAGAATTCTGTAGCCTTGCTGGTTAAGTGAGCCTTGAATTCTAAATAAATCCCTGACAGTGTCACCAGTAAAGCACCCCCACACCATCACACCTCCTCCTCCTCCATGCTTCACGGTGGGAAACACACATGCAGAGGTCATCCGTTCACCTACTCTGTGTCTCACAAAGACACAGCGGTTCAAACCAAACATCTCCCATTTGGACTCATCAGACCAAAGGACAGATTTCCACCGGTCTAATGTTCATTGCTGGTGTTTCTTGGCCCAAGCAAGTCTCTTCTTATTAGTGTACCTTTAGCAGTGGTTTCTTCGCAGCTATTCGACCATGAAGGCTTGATTTACCCAGTCTCCTCTGAACAGTTGATGTTGAGATGTTCCTGTTACTTGAACTCTGAATATTTATTTGGGCTGCAATCTGAGGTGCAGTTAACTGTAATGAACTTATCCTCTGCAGCAGAGGTAACTCTGGGTCTTCCTTTCCTGTGGTGGTCCTAATGAGAGCCAGTTTCATCATAGCGCTTGATGGTTTTTGCGATGTTCCGTATTGACTGACCTACATGTCCTAAAGTAATGATGGACTATCATTTCTCTTTGCTTATTTGAGCTGTTCTTGCCATAATATGGACTTGGTATTTTACCAAATAAGGCTGTCTTCTGTACACCACCCCTACCTTGTCACAACACAACTGATTTACTCAAAGGAAGGAAAGAAATTCCACAAATATACTTTTACCAATGCACACCTGTTAATTGAAATATATTCCAGGTGACAATGTCATGAATCTGGTTGAGAGAATGCCAAGAGTGTGCAAAGCTGTCATCAAGGCAAAAGCTGGC
The DNA here is from genome assembly GCF_045791955.1 of Oncorhynchus clarkii lewisi. Classification (NCBI taxonomy): domain Eukaryota; kingdom Metazoa; phylum Chordata; class Actinopteri; order Salmoniformes; family Salmonidae; genus Oncorhynchus; species Oncorhynchus clarkii. Next base: position 66,938,620 of record NC_092162.1, read on the forward strand.
TACTACTATATTTTTCAAATCTAAAATATATTTTGATTTGTTTAACACTTTTTTGGTTATTACATGATTCCACGTGTTAAACTCAGCAAAAAAAAGAAATATCCCTTTTTCAGGTCTTTCAAAGATAAATTGTAAAAATCCAAATAACTTCACAGATCTTCATTGTAAAGGGTTTAAACACTGTTTCCCATGCTTGTTCAATGACTCATAAACAATTAATGAACATGCACCTGTGGAACGGTTGTTAAGACAATAAAAGCTAGGTAATTAAGGTCACAGTTATGAAAACTTAGGACACTAAAGAGACCTTTCAACTGACTCTGAAAAACACCAAAAGAAAGATGCCCAGGGTCCCTGCTCATCTACGTGATCGTGCCTTAGGCATGCTGGAAGGAGGCATGAGGACAGCAGATGTGGCCAGGTCAATAAATTGCAATGTCCGTACTGTGAGACGCCTAAGACAGCGCTACAGGGAGACAGGACAGACAGCTGATCGCCCTCGCAGTGGCAGACCACGTGTAACAACACCTGCACAGGATCGGTACGAACATCACACCTGCGGGACAGGTACAGGATGGCAACAACAACTGCCCGAGTTACACCAGGAACACACAATCCCTCCATCAGTGCTCAGACTGTCAGCAATAGGCTGAGAGAGGCTGGACTGAGGGCTTGTAGGCCTGTTGGAAGGCAGGTCCTCACGAGACATCACCGGCAATAACGTCGCCTATGGGCGCCTGGACCAGACAGGACTGGTAAAAAAGTGCTCCTCACTGATGAGCCGCAGTTTTGTCTCACCAGGGGTGGTGGTCGGATTCGCGTTCATCGTCGGAATGAGCGAAACACCGAGGCCTGTACTCTGGAGTGGGAATGATTTGGAGGTGGAGGGTCCGTCATGGTCTGGGGCGGTGTGTCACAGCATCATCGGACTGAGCTTGTTGCCATTGCAGGCAATCTCACAGCTGTGCGTTACAGGGAAGACATCCTCCTCCCTCATATGTGGTACCCTTCCTGCAGGCTCATCCTGACATGACCCTCCAGCATGACAATGCCACCAGCCATACTGCTCATTCTGTGCGGGATTTCCTGCAAGACAGGAATGTCAGTGTTCTGCCATGGCCAGAGAAGAGCCCAGATCTCAATCCCATTGAGTACATCTGGGACCTGTTGGATCAGAGGGTGAGGGCTAGGTTAGAAAAAAAGAAAGTTCATTATTGACAGTGACGGTGTAAACTCCACCACATGTTTTCGGGAAGACCCTCATGTCTGTCGGAGAATAGATGCTGGTGTTGGTAACAGGAATGCGCCGCTCTGGAGAGAGCGGATCAGGCTCTGTTTTGTTGTGTCAGTGAACAATCCATACTTCGCACACGTACACACCACCTATCTACCATCACCAGACCATACTCCTTCCCAGGTGGTTAGAATAATTCCCATTCAGTAGGAAGGCATATATAAAAGTTAATTATTTTGAACATGTTACCACGTTACATGTTACAGATCTCCTAGTAGGCTATAGTGTTCATAACGGTTACACAATATGGTGTATATAATAATGCCATTGCCTCCTGAAAGATCCTCCTGATATATTGTTAACTTTAGACCCTCCTGATATATTGTTAACTTTAGACCCTCCTGATATATGATATATTGTTAACTTTAGATCCTCCTGATATGTTGTTAACTTTAGACCCTCCTGATATATTGTTAACTTTAGACCCTCCTGATATATTGTTAACTTTAGATCCTCCTGATATATTGTTAACTTTAGACCCTCCTGATATATGATATATTGTTAACTTTAGATCCTCCTGATATATTGTTAACTTTAGACCCTCCTGATATATGATATATTGTTAACTTTAGATCCTCCTGATATATTGTTAACTTTAGACCCTCCTGATATATTGTTAACTTTAGATCCTCCTGATATATTGTTAACTTTAGATCCTCCTGATATATTGTTAACTTTAGACCCTCCTGATATATTGTTAACTTTAGATCCTCCTGATATATTGTTAACTTTAGACCCTCCTGATATATTGTTAACTTTAGACCCTCCTGATATATTGTTAATGTTAGATTAAGACCCTCCTGATATATTGTTAACGTTAGATTTTTCTCTGTGGCTGAGGACAGACAGTCTGTGTTTCACCCATTGTCCACCTGCACCACAGTGGAGACTAATGGTTATAGTTATTATTATTTTAAGGTTATTATTATAAGGTTATTTAACATTATGATTGATGAATTTGGCTATCCCTCGGTTGATGTACTCTCTCTCTCTCTCACACACACACACACACACACACGCACACACACACACGCACACTTGTGAGTAAAATGGCAAGAACTATGACATGCAGTCAGTGAGAGGATAATTCTGAGAGGATGACTTTCCAGTCTGACTGAACAGGAGACTGGAGGAGGGAGAGGACGTTCTTTCAAAGCACACACTTAATGTTAAGGAACACACACACGCACGGGGGCACACACACACACGCCCGCGCGCGTTGAGGAAGGTAGTAGCCTCAACGCATTCTCACAATAAAACTTCTCTATCAAAGTTGACTCTGTAGCGCCCCCCAATGGTGCGATTATTTTATGTTACTTTGTTCTTATTTCTAATTTGAGCCAAATCAGATCAATTCTAACATTAGAGGTAAAAGACAACATGAAATAGACCTCAAGTTTGAGGCAAATAACTACTTAAAAAAAACGTCAACATTATATCAAATGTGTATTTATTTTTCATAGACATCTGTGTCAATTATACATCAGTAGGGCTGAAATGGTTGTTTGTGTCAGCGACCGTGCGTGAGTGTTTGTTTTTGTGTGTACTGTTTATGCGTGACAAACAAGTATTTTTTGCATCAAAACCATTTTTGCTTACAAAAAATATAAACAGTAACATCTGTTGCTCCTCGGTATAAAACATTACTTTTTCAATATGAATGTCATATTTGACATGTAGTAAATAAGTATCCTACTATAATCAAATAAAAACAGCAAATATTCCAGAAAGGACATTCAATTTGTAAAAACAAAATTACTTTCTTTAACATCCTCTCTGTATCTCAGAAATCTTGCGACAATTTTCAATTTTTCAATTCGAAAGTCGATCTATCTTGGAACACAAAACACAAGCTTAATTGGTTCCTATACAGTTGTCACCTCGAACAATACACACCAAACTGGTGCAGATAGCATTGTAAGAATAAACATTCAACGAATGAACAGGGAGTTACACTGGGCATTGACGAGACAGGCACAGATGACCTATGTAGTCCTATGTAGACCTGGGCAGAAAATAGTTGTATTTTGTAGTTTATTTGAGAACTTTTCAAATACTCGAGGTAGTCAAATATACAGTAAACATGTAAAGTGTTTTGTCCCATGCTTCATGAGCTGAAATAAACCATCCCAGATAATCCATCCACCTGACAGGTGTGACATATCAAGGAGCTGATTCATTTAACAGCAGGATCATCACAGGTGCAATAAAAAGGGGACTGTATGATGTGACGTTTTGTCACACAACACAATGCCACAGATGCCTCAAGTTTTGAGGGAGCGTGCACTTGGCATGCTGACTGCAGGAATGTCCGCTAGAGCTGTTGTCAGAGTACTTCATGTTAATTTCTCTACCATAAGCCACCTCCAATGTCATTTTAGAGAATTTGGCAGTACGTCCAATCGGCCTCACAACTGCAGATCACGTGTAACCAGACCAGCCAAGGACCTCCACATCCGTCTTCTTCACCTGCGGGATCATCTGAGACCAGCCACCCAGACAGTTGATGAAATTGTGGGTTTGCACAACCGAATGATTTCTGTAGAAAATGTCAGAAACCATCTCAGAAACCATCTCAGGGAAGCTCATCCGAGTGCTCGTAGTCCTCACCAGGGTCTTGACCTGACTGCAGTTCGGCATCGTAACCGACTTCAGTCAGCAAATGCTCACCTTCGATGGCCACTGGCACGCTGGAGAAGTGTGCTCTTTAAACTGTACCGGGCAGATGGCAGACAACGTGTATGGCGTCGTGTGGGCGAGCGGTTTGCTGTTGTCAACATTGTGAACAGAGTGCCCAATGGTGGTGGTGGGGTTATGGTATGGGCAGGCATAAGCTACGGACAATGAACACAATTGCATTTTATTGATGGCAATTTGAATGCACAGAGATACCGTGACGAGATCCTGAGGCCCATTGTTGTGCCATTCATCCACCTCCATCACCTCATGTTTTCAGCATGATAATGCACGGCCCCATGTGGAAAACATCTGTACACAATACCTGGAAGCTGAAAATGTCACAGTTCTTCCATGGCCTGCATAATCACCAGACATGTCACCCATTGAACATGTTTGGGATGCTCTGGATCAACATGTACAACAGTGTGTTCCAGTTCACGCCAAAATCCAGCAACTTCAAACAGCCATTGAAGAGGAGTGGGACAACATTCCACAGGCCACAATCAACAGCCTGATTAACTCTATGTGAAGGTAATCTGTCGCTCTGCATAAGGCAAATGGTGGTCACACCAGATACTGACTGGTTTTCTGAATATATATGCTACAAAAAAATGTATATTATTTGATGGCTGCCAATTTTTTAAATTAAGAAACAAAAACTCTAACAGTTAGTTAAATTAGTCTAAATATATGATCATAAGCACATGGTTTGGAGAGCTCTTAGATATGAATCTTAACATTAATCACCTCAACATTAGAGTAGACCACTTTTGCAGCTTCAAAATGACTAAGGGGGGTTTTCACACAGCTTTGAGCAGGGGCGTCATGCAGCCCCAAAATCCGAGAGGGCACAAAGTACGTGAGGATGTCTGGGGTGGAGAATTTAGCATTTTGCCTTGATGATAGCTTTGTACACTCTTGGAATTCTCTCAGCCTGTTACGCCCTGACCATAGAGAGCTTTTATTCTCTATGTTGGTTAGGTCGGGGTGTGATTAGGTTAATTATATTTCTATGTTGGCCTAGTATGGTTCCCAATCAGAGGCAGCTGTTTATCGTTGTCTCTGATTGGGGATCATGTTTAGGTAGCCATTTTCCCATTGTGCTTTGTGTGATCTTGTCTATGTATAGTTGCTTGTGAGCATTATATTAGCGTCACGTTTCGGTTGTTCGTTTTGTTGTTTAAAGTTTTCTATTCCAAAATAAAGGATGGAAACATACCACGCGTCATCTTGGTCTACTCCTTATAACGATGGTGACACAGCCAGCTTCATCAAGACAAAGGGTGGCTACTTTGAAGAATCTCAAATATAAAATATTTAATCATGCCAGCTAAGATAGTTAGACAAGCTAGATACTCTAACTTGATAACCTGAAAATGGCTTCTTGTTACTAAAATGAAATCCAAATTTATTTGTCACATGCTTCCTAAACAGGTGTAGAGTAAGAACGAAACACTTCCAGGTCAGTTTCCAAGTTTGATGTAATGTTTTAAGGACATTACATCAAAATTGGATCAGCCTGTAGTGTGGTTTTCCACTTTAATTTTGAGTGTGACTCCAAATCCAGACCTCCATGGGTTGATAAATTGGATTTCTATTGATCATTTGTGTGATTTTGTTGTCAGCACATTCAACTATGTAAAGAAAATAGTATTTAATAAGAATATTTCATTCATTCAGATCTAGGATGTGTTATTTTAGTGTTCCCTTTATTTTTTGAGCAGTGTATATAAGCAAAGCCAGAAGGAGAGCAATGAGTGGCATCAAAGCACCGAGCGATGATACTGCCGAGCTCCAGCTAGCTCCACATGCAGTGCCTACCCACCCTTCCACAAGCAACGCCAGGATAATGACTCCACAACCCCCTCCACCTCTGACTGTTCTTGATGATCTTGGAACAGAGGAGACAGCCCAGGTTAGTCTACACTAGTCTCAGGTTTTCTGTCCAAAAATGTTAATTTAATAGTAACTGGTTCGTAGGAACAGAGTGGCTGGTATACTCGGTTACTGCAGATACGGCATGTTGGTTCCCATTACTAATGCTCTGTGTTGGGTCCAATGCTAAAGCAGACAAGGACTTCACCCAAGCTGGGTATTCTAACTGGAATAATGTTATTGATAGAACCAAAGGATTGGCTGGGCACGCATCAAGCAAAGATCATTTGAAATGCACTGCAATGTGGGAAAGAAAGACAAGCTTTAAGTGCTATGAGAATATCGGTGTAAACACTTGTTAATGACGGGCAGCTGGCAAGAAATTGCATGTATTTGTCAGCGATTGTGGACATCGTTGTGTTCCATGTTTCAAAACAGCAACCACTGAGTGGGCAATTGGATGTGACAGAGTCATTGCACCGCAGTGCTAGCTGTGTCACTACAGATCCTGGTTCGATCCCAGGCTGTGTCGCATCCGGCCGCGACCGGGTTAGGGGAGGGTTTGGCCCGTCCGGGATGTCCTTGTCCCATCTCGCTTTAGCGACTCCTGTGGCGGGCCGGGCGCAATGGACGCTAACACGGTCGCCAGGGGTACGGTGTTTCCTCCAACACATTGATCAGGCTGGCTTCCGGGTTAAGCGAAAATTGTGTCAAGAAGCAGTGCATCTTGGCGGGGTCGTGTTTCGGAGAACGCGTGGCTCTTGACCTTCGCCTCTCCCGAGTCCGTACGGGAGTTGCAGAGATGGGTCAAGACTAACTACCAATTGGATACCATGAAATTGGGGAGAAAAAAGGGCTAATTAAAAAAAAAATAGAATAAAATTAATACTGTACTCATGAGCGGCATGGTTTCCCCTGTTTGAAGTGGGCCTATAAGGCCTAATTATTTGGCAAGACAGCTGTGCATGGCTGCATCTCAGTGTATTGGGCTGTGGGCTGCTTCTCACTGTAGTGTGCTGTAGACTGCATCTCTCTGTAGTGTGCTGTAGACTGCATCTCTCTGTAGTGTGCTGTAGACTGCATCTCTCTGTAGTGTGCTGTAGACTGCATCTCAGTGTAGTAGGCTGTAGACTGCATCTCAGTGTAGTAGGCTGTAGACTGCATCTCATTGTAGTAGGCTGTAGACTGCATCTCATTGTAGTAGGCTGTAGACTGCATCTCATTGTAGTAGACTGTAGACTGCATCTCATTGTAGTAGGCTGCAGACTGCATCTCATTGTAGTAGGCTGTAGACTGCATCTCAGTGTAGTAGGCTGTAGACTGCATCTCAGTGTAGTAGGCTGTAGACTGCATCTCAGTGTAGTAGGCTGTAGACTGCATCTCAGTGTAGTAGGCTGTAGACTGCATCTCAGTGTAGTAGGCTGTAGACTGCATCTCAGTGTAGTAGGCTGTAGACTGCATCTCAGTGTAGTAGGCTGTAGACTGCATCTCAGTGTAGTAGGCTGTAGACTGCATCTCAGTGTAGTAGGCTGTAGACTGCATCTCAGTGTAGTAGGCTGTAGACTGCATCTCAGTGTAGTAGGCTGTAGACTGCATCTCAGTGTAGTAGGCTGTAGACTGCATCTCAGTGTAGTAGGCTGTAGACTGCATCTCAGTGTAGTAGGCTGTAGACTCCATCTCAGTGTAGTAGGCTGTAGACTGCATCTCAGTGTAGTAGGCTGTAGACTGCATCTCAGTGTAGTAGGCTGTAGACTCCATCTCAGTGTAGTAGATTGTAGACTCCATCTGTGTAGTAGGCTGTAGACTCCATCTCATTGTAGTAGGCTGTAGACTGCATCTCAGTGTAGTAGACTGTAGACTGCATCTCATTGTAGTAGGCTGTAGACTGCATCTCAGTGTAGTAGACTGTAGACTGCATCTCATTGTAGTCGGCTGTAGACTATTATGGCTAATTGGATCTCCATTCACCTTTTGTTAACTGCATGTGTTTACTGTTAATGTGGCCTAAATATAGATTGTGTCATGTCTTTATCGATCTGATAGTTCCTCTACAATTCCTATTTGATTCCACTGTTGAGTTCTGTTAACATTCATTGGTTCACATTCCCAGTTGTGTCGGTATTCTAAGCCAAACTGTTATTCTGTATTATTGTTTTGCATGAATAACTCGCCTTCTACTTTCAACCTTTAGGTCTGCATTATTTTGGTAAGACAGCTGTGTGTACGGCTGCATTCACATACGTATTCACCTGTTACAAACAGCCTATCTATCTTGTAGCCTACAGTATATTCATTACCAAAACGGCCTTGCTTTGGTGTGTAGGGCGCTGTCTGTTGTAATGATGCAGCACAGAGGAGACAGCCTACAGTATATTCATTACCAAAACGGCCTTGCTTTGGTGTGTAGGGCGCTGTCTGTTTAATGATGCAGCACCGAGAAGACAGCCTACAGATTTCACGCCAACCTGTCACTTCAAAAGCACTCAATGATCTTAGAATCTCTGTATTTTCACTTTGTTTATTGTGAGATAGCGTCATATAAGCAGAATGCAATATAATTCCAATGCAAGAACCCAGCTAAATTGTGCCCCTCACCGATTTAAACTGCCCCCCTTAGTCACTTTATCCTGGCGCCAGGTCTGCAGGGAGCACCAGAACCGAGTCGAAGTGAGAGGTAATTGAGGTTATGGTTTGGCGATTGGGAACCTGTATGAGCTACCTGACGCCAATTCCATACAATTGCTAGGTGGCTAGTAGTAGAGTAGTGTTACAGAGAAACAACAACAAATATTTGTAAAAAAAAATCAATAATAATAATAATAATTTGAACAGGACAATTATAAGGGTGCCATCTATGGGCATGACGCCTCTGGTTCGAATTGGGGTATATTATTTGTTTTTTTGTACCCCAAGGCAACTGTGTGTTTTACAACCACGCGGACGCCTCCGAGCGGTCGGGTAGGCTGTTTGGAGTGTTTATCTGACTGGATAAATAATAACAATAATGTCTGCCCCACTTCTAAAACCAAATTTGCGCCCCTGACTTTTTTCATTTGGTCCTGTTCTTATCACATTGCCAAATGTCAAACGAACTAAAACTACTAAACAAAACTACGTGTCCATTCAAGTAATTTGTTTATTGGACAAAAATGCTCACGTTAAATTATCATGAAGCATCACTTGTATCCCAATCTACAAACTACTTTCCCTTTGGTCTTCAACAACATGCGGGAGGAAACAGCGCAATAGCCGCTCTAACTGCGACATGAATAGTCTATATTCAGTAGTTTATATCCCGACATAGCCTCATCTCCACTAATCTGCATCGGATGCACTCGTAAATGTGCTGCTATACAAATAATGTTTCAGAGATATCAAGTTATGATGCTGTATATGTATATGCTCGCAGTCAAACAACCAATAACAATGCGCGACTCTAGTTATTTTTCTGTTTGGTCCGGACTGCGTTCTCACCTGCAGCAAACAAACTGAACTACGTTATAAATAGAATAAGGCCAACCCCACCCTTTTCGAGTGAACAAGGGGCGTTGTTTAGTGCGCCCGCCACTGCGGCTAGGGGGGGTAAACTAAGGGTAATTAGTTTTATTACACAGGCACAAGATCAGTGTAATGTTAAGTGTTACTGAGAATGCTAAAGGTAACAAAATATGGCTAGTAGGTGTCGAAAGGAAATTAAATATGACAAAATTGCCTTCTTGAACCAACTACAGCCAAGGTAGGTGGAATATCATGTTAGTTTGTATTCTTAGTAACCTATCCCTTTTAAAGATGGTGTAGTGTGTGTGTGTGTGTGTGTTTGGAGTTAGAACACTTCCCTTTAGTTTAGATGGACAAAGATGGTTCGAAGGTGTTTTTGCTAAGCATCCAACTTGCCTTTTGCCAATAGCTTTGAATTTCTCTGCAGTATTTTCAGGCATCATAAAATGAATTGCAGCTTTCATCGTTTTCAGTGGCTCGTTGAAAGAGTCATTATGGTATCTGAGCATCACAACTTATTTGTACTTACCTGTACAAAATATAATTGTTTAATTGGTTTGACTTGATTATGTACACCTGGGGCGATGGACATTAAGGAGACTGGACTTTACTGAATGTTCAGATAGAAATGTATTGTGTAGATCAAATATGACTTTGAGATAGATTGGAATAGTATAGAAGATTGTGTGTCCTCTATTCATTCTATTTCTATATTCAACATACAGTTCTAGACACAGCCCTGCCATTAGTTGAAGACAGCCAATCCAACATACAGTTCTAGACACAGCCCTGCCATTAGTTGAAGACAGCCAATCCAACATACAGTTCTAGATACAGCCCTGCCATTAGTTGAAGACAGCCAATCCAACATACAGTTCTAGATACAGCCCTGCCATTAGTTGAAGACAGCCAATCCAACATACAGTTCTAGACACAGCCCTGCCATTAGTTGAAGACAGCCAATCCAACATACAGTTCTAGACACAGCCCTGCCATTAGTTGAAGACAGCCAATCCAACATACAGTTCTAGATACAGCCCTGCCATTAGTTGAAGACAGCCAATCCAACATACGTTCTAGACACAGCCCTGCCATTAGTTGAAGACAGCCAATCCAACATACAGTTCTAGACACAGCCCTGCCATTAGTTGAAGACAGCCAATCCAACATACAGTTCTAGACACAGCCCTGCCATTAGTTGAAGACAGCCAATCCAACATACAGTTCTAGATACAGCCCTGCCATTAGTTGAAGACAGCCAATCCAACATACAGTTCTAGACACAGCCCTGCCATTAGTTGAAGACAGCCAATCCAACATACAGTTCTAGATACAGCCCTGCCATTAGTTGAAGACAGCCAATCCAACATACAGTTCTAGACACAGCCCTGTCATTAGTTGAAGACAGCCAATCCAACATACAGTTCTGGATACAGCCCTGTCATTAGTTGAAGACAGCCAATCCAACATACGTTCTAGACACAGCCCTGTCATTAGTTGAAGACAGCCAATCCAACATACAGTTCTAGACACAGCCCTGCCATTAGTTGAAGACAGCCAATCCAACATACAGTTCTAGATACAGCCCTGCCATTAGTTGAAGACAGCCAATCCAACATACAGTTCTAGATACAGCCCTGCCATTAGTTGAAGACAGCCAATCCAACATACAGTTCTAGATACAGCCCTGCCATTAGTTGAAGACAGCCAATCCAACATACAGTTCTAGATACAGCCCTGCCATTAGTTGAAGACAGCCAATCCAACATACAGTTCTAGATACAGCCCTGCCATTAGTTGAAGACAGCCAATCCAACATACAGTTCTAGACACAGCCCTGCCATTAGTTGAAGACAGCCAATCCAACATACAGTTCTAGATACAGCCCTGCCATTAGTTGAAGACAGCCAATCCAACATACGTTCTAGATACAGCCCTGCCATTAGTTGAAGACAGCCAATCCAACATACAGTTCTAGATACAGCCCTGCCATTAGTTGAAGACAGCCAATCCAACATACAGTTCTAGATACAGCCCTGCCATTAGTTGAAGACAGCCAATCCAACATACAGTTCTAGATACAGCCCTGCCATTAGTTGAAGACAGCCAATCCAACATACAGTTCTAGATACAGCCCTGTCATTAGTTGAAGACAGCCAATCCAACATACAGTTCTAGACACAGCCCTGTCATTAGTTGAAGACAGCCAATCCAACATACAGTTCTAGACACAGCCCTGTCATTAGTTGAAGACAGCCAATCCAACATACAGTTCTAGACACAGCCCTGCCATTAGTTGAAGACAGCCAATCCAACATACAGTTCTAGATACAGCCCTGCCATTAGTTGAAGACAGCCAATCCAACATACAGTTCTAGATACAGCCCTGCCATTAGTTGAAGACAGCCAATCCAACATACAGTTCTAGACACAGCCCTGCCATTAGTTGAAGACAGCCAATCCAACATACAGTTCTAGACACAGCCCTGCCATTAGTTGAAGACAGCCAATCCAACATACAGTTCTAGATACAGCCCTGCCATTAGTTGAAGACAGCCAATCCAACATACAGTTCTAGATACAGCCCTGCCATTAGTTGAAGACAGCCAATCCAACATACAGTTCTAGACACAGCCCTGCCATTAGTTGAAGACAGCCAATCCAACATACAGTTCTAGACACAGCCCTGCCATTAGTTGAAGACAGCCAATCCAACATACAGTTCTAGATACAGCCCTGCCATTAGTTGAAGACAGCCAATCCAACATACAGTTCTAGACACAGCCCTGCCATTAGTTGAAGACAGCCAATCCAACATACAGTTCTAGACACAGCCCTTCCATTAGTTGAAGACAGCCAATCCAACATACAGTTCTAGATACAGCCCTGCCATTAGTTGAAGACAGCCAATCCAACATACAGTTCTAGATACAGCCCTGCCATTAGTTGAAGACAGCCAATCCAACATACAGTTCTAGACACAGCCCTGCCATTAGTTGAAGACAGCCAATCCAACATACAGTTCTAGACACAGCCCTGCCATTAGTTGAAGACAGCCAATCCAACATACAGTTCTAGATACAGCCCTGCCATTAGTTGAAGACATTCAATCCAACATACAGTTCTAGACACAGCCCTGCCATTAGTTGAAGACAGCCAATCCAACATACAGTTCTAGACACAGCCCTGCCATTAGTTGAAGACAGCCAATCCAACATACAGTTCTAGATACAGCCCTGCCATTAGTTGAAGACAGCCAATCCAACATACAGTTCTAGACAGCCCTGCCATTAGTTGAAGACAGCCAATCCAACATACAGTTCTAGACACAGCCCTGCCATTAGTTGAAGACAGCCAATCCAACATACAGTTCTAGACACAGCCCTGCCATTAGTTGAAGACAGCCAATCCAACATACAGTTCTAGACACAGCCCTGCCATTAGTTGAAGACAGCCAATCCAACATACAGTTCTAGATACAGCCCTGCCATTAGTTGAAGACAGCCAATCCAACATACAGTTCTAGATACAGCCCTGCCATTAGTTGAAGACAGCCAATCCAACATACGTTCTAGATACAGCCCTGCCATTAGTTGAAGACAGCCAATCCAACATACAGTTCTAGACACAGCCCTGCCATTAGTTGAAGACAGCCAATCCAACATACGTTCTAGACACAGCCCTGCCATTAGTTGAAGACAGCCAATCCAACATACAGTTCTAGATACAGCCCTGCCATTAGTTGAAGACAGCCAATCCAACATACAGTTCTAGATACAGCCCTGCCATTAGTTGAAGACAGCCAATCCAACATACAGTTCTAGATACAGCCCTGCCATTAGTTGAAGACAGCCAATCCAACATACGTTCTAGACACAGCCCTGCCATTAGTTGAAGACAGCCAATCCAACATACGTTCTAGACACAGCCCTGCCATTAGTTGAAGACAGCCAATCCAACATACAGTTCTAGACACAGCCCTGCCATTAGTTGAAGACAGCCAATCCAACATACAGTTCTAGACACAGCCCTGCCATTAGTTGAAGACAGCCAATCCAACATACAGTTCTAGACACAGCCCTGCCATTAGTTGAAGACAGCCAATCCAACATACGTTCTAGACACAGCCCTGCCATTAGTTGAAGACAGCCAATCCAACATACAGTTCTAGATACAGCCCTGTCATTAGTTGAAGACAGCCAATCCAACATACAGTTCTAGATACAGCCCTGCCATTAGTTGAAGACAGCCAATCCAACATACAGTTCTAGATACAGCCCTGTCATTAGTTGAAGACAGCCAATCCAACATACAGTTCTAGACACAGCCCTGCCATTAGTTGAAGACAGCCAATCCAACATACAGTTCTAGATACAGCCCTGTCATTAGTTGAAGACAGCCAATCCAACATACAGTTCTAGACACAGCCCTGCCATTAGTTGAAGACAGCCAATCCAACATACAGTTCTAGACACAGCCCTGCCATTAGTTGAAGACAGCCAATCCAACATACAGTTCTAGATACAGCCCTGCCATTAGTTGAAGACAGCCAATCCAACATGCGTTCTAGACACAGCCCTGCCATTAGTTGAAGACAGCCAATCCAACATACGTTCTAGACACAGCCCTGCCATTAGTTGAAGACAGCCAATTCAACATACAGTTCTAGATACAGCCCTGCCATTAGTTGAAGACAGCCAATCCAACATACAGTTCTAGACACAGCCCTGCCATTAGTTGAAGACAGCCAATCCAACATACAGTTCTAGATACAGCCCTGCCATTAGTTGAAGACAGCCAATCCAACATACAGTTCTAGATACAGCCCTGCCATTAGTTGAAGACAGACAGACAGACAGACAGACAGACAGAGGGACAGAGGGACCGACAGACAGGGGGACAGACAGGCAGACAGGGGGACAGACAGACAGACAGACACGTATCATCAAACCATTCAATTAAACTGATAAGTTAACACATACTGTAGTTAACACATACTGTAGTTTAAACACACTGTAGTTTAAACACACTGTAGTTGAAACACACTGTAGTTGAAACACACTGTAGTTGAAACATACCGTAGTTGAAACATACTGTAGTTAACACATAATGGAGGTAAAGTACACTGAACAAAAGCCTTTCACAACTATGAGGCCTACCATGTTGCAGTGGGATCCCCTGGCGTGCTGAGGGTGGCAGCCACACCGCTCACACCTTCTGTCCGTGCCATAGTTCCAGTGGTCGGGGGCACACTGGTCACAGTTGTACCCGACCACGTTGTCCCGACACGGGCACGCTCCTGTCTGTCTGTCACAGTGGCAATGGCCATCGCTGCATGAGGACTGTTGTGTACCTGCTGCATCGCTGCATGAGGACTGTTGTGTACCTGCTGCATCGCTGCATGAGGACTGTTGTGTACCTGCTGCATCGCTGCATGAGGACTGTTGTGTACCTGCTGTTACACATGTGCAACCTACAGATGGAATAACAACATGTGCGACGTGATTCAGCACACACCCACACACACAGCAGAGATAGACAAGAATGTCATTTGCATTTATTTTAAAAAGGTAACCTTTATTTAACTAGGCAAGTCCGTTAAGAACACATTCTTATTTCCAATGACGGCCTATTACGGCCAAACCCGGACGACGCCGGACGACGCTGGGCCAATTGTGTGTCGCTCTATGGGACTCCCAATCACAGCCGGATGTGATACAGCCTGGATTCGAACCAGGGACTGTAGTGACGCCTCTTGCGCTGAGATGCAGTGCCTCAGACAGTCACGCTATATAATTGAGCCAATGTCCAACGTGACACATATCATCACAAAATGCCAATAGTTTGTCTCCAGTGGGCATCACCAGAGACAGAACTCATTAGAGATTCCAACCAGCCGTCACGATGTAGAAACTCACGCCTGCAGTCCTGGGCCAGGGCGTTGCCGTAGTAACCATGTTTACAGTCAGAGCAGGAGGGCCAATCCGTGTTGTTTAGGCAGCTCAGGCATCGGCCGGTTCACGGGCTCGCATGACTCGGGGTCGTGGGCGTCGATGTTGCCACTGCACTGGCACGGGCGGCACTGCCCACCTGGATGCTTGGGGTTGCCGTAGTAACCAGGGGCACACCGATCACAGCGAGGCCCTAGCGTGGGGAAAAGAGAGGGGAAAGCGGACAGGCTTAAGCTGAGAAGTTAAATGCCGATAAGTGTAGCAAGGATTTCCTTTTTAGTGAGCTAAATTGTATCATTGGGTCTATACCTATGTAGCCATGTGTACAGCTGCAGAGGATTTGATTGGATGAGCTGCCAGCGTGACAGGAGTGTCCGTTGGAGCGTCCGCTTTCTGCGTTACCAGGACTGGGACAATGTCGACAGTGATCCCCGGACCCCAGCACTGGGTTTCCATAGAACCCATTTACACACCTGGGCAGGGAGAGAGAGAACATATTCCATCTCTTTCATTACTGTACCGATCACAGTATTATCTACCGGGACTATTACCGATCGCAGTATTATCTACCGGGACTATTACCGATCACAGTATTATCTACCGGGACTATTACCGATCACAGTATTATCTACCGGGTCTATTAGCGATCACAGTATTATCTACCGGGACTATTACCGATCACAGTATTACCTACCGGGACTATTACCGATCACAGTATTACCTACCGGGACTATTACCGATCACAGTATTATCTACCGGGACTATTACCGATCACAGTATTATCTACCGGGACTATTACCGATCACAGTATTATCTACCGGGACTATTACCGATCACAGTACAGTATTATCTACTGGGACTATTACCGATCACAGTACAGTATTATCTACTGGGACTATTACCGATCACAGTATTATCTACCGGGACTATTACCGATCACAGTATTATCTACTGGGACTATTACCGATCACTACCTGATCCAATAACACCAAAACACTCACCAAAACACCGCCACCCACACCATTTACCAATCACTGTTTATCCCCCTGCCCACCTTCCACAGAGCTGTCCATCAGTGTAGTCCCTGCAGGCCTGGCACTCCCCTGTCTGTGGGTTGCAGCCATCAGCGTGCCCGTTACACTGGCATGGCCTGCATCCGGGGAATCCCCACTGGCCAGGCCTGGCACTCCCCTGTCTGTGGGTTGCAGCCATCAGCGTGCCCGTTACACTGGCATGGCCTGCAGCCGGGGAAGCCCCACTGGCCAGGCTGGCACTCCCCTGTCTGTGGGTTGCAGCCATCAGCGTGCCCGTTACACTGGCATGGCCTGCAGCTGGGGAAGCCCCACTGGCCAGGCTGGCAGTCTGAGCACTGGCGCCCGCTGGCCCCCTGTCTGCACGGGCACTGCCCCGTCACCGCGTCACACTGGTCTCCCAGAGAGCCCTCTGCGTGGCAGTCACAGGCTGGGCAGGGAGGAGGAGGAGGAGGAGGAAGAGAGAAATAAAAGCAGGAAGGTAGAAAGAGAGAGAGAGCAGGGGAGATTGTATTTAGGATGTGTTTTGTGAGGTCACGCAGTGTAGAGTCACCTGCTCTATAATGTCATTTCAATAAAGATGTGATGACTGGCTGAAAGATGCCAGTGCCCACTCACCAGTGCATCCATATGGTCTGAGGCCGTACGTGTCAGGTGCACACTGGTCACGCCGTCTTCCAATCACGTTAGGTTTACAGCGGCGCTGACCTCCGACCCTGTCACACTCAGCACTGAGAGACCCCTGGGGGTCACACACACTGACATTCTACAGGGAAAATTAGAGTCTTCAATCAAACAAGTCATGGAGGATATCCTATGATGACGACCGACTGTAACAATTCCCTCCAACTCATAACGCCGCGCATTACTGATCATAGCGCAGCTTGCTATAGTTTATTGGTAAGTAAAATGATTCAAACAGGAACCAGGAAGTATTTCACACCCAGTTTTCGAAAACAAGGCATTAATGGGGGCTTTGACCTTTGATCCCCTAGTGAATGATGTATGGTAGACTCACGCAGTGCTCCGTCGTGCAGGATGGCAGAGATACTGCAGATGAGCTTGGTGCACATCTCTGCCAGCAGTGGCGTGGCCAAGAAGGACTCCAGGCACATGTAACGTACCATCTCATCACGACGCTCCTCTGCCGCCGGGTCGTGACCCTGGAAACCTGGCAACTCCGGGTACTTGGGGGTCAGCACCAGCTGGGAAGGCGGAATGGGAGGGAGTA
>NC_092162.1:67261178-67391178 GCF_045791955.1 Oncorhynchus clarkii lewisi
GTGAGTGAATATCATGACAGAGGGAGAGTCTGATAAACACTGAGACAGATATCGAGTCACTGAGAGATATGAAAAGACAGACAGACAGATAGAGGACAGACAGACAACTAGAGAACAGACAGACGACTAGAGAACAGACAGACAGCTAGAGGACAGACAGACAGCTAGAGAACAGACAGACAGACAGACAGCTAGAGGACAGACAGACATACTCTCTCTCTCATCCTTCCTCTCTCTCTCTCTCTCTCTCTCTCTCTCATTCTTCCTCTCTCTCTCTCTCTCTCTCTCATCCTATCCCACCTTCTTTTCCATTCAGTCTACACAGGAGCCTTTCAGGGGATAAATCCCTCAACTAATTAAAGATGCAAAATCTACCCCACTTTCAGTTACAGCTTAATGTCCGTAAAACTGCTTCTAAAGCAGGGCTGCTTTCCTCCACCATAAAAGGCTTGTGTTTCTCACTCTCATTCTTTCAGTCTTTCACACACACACACACACACACACACACACACACACACACACACACACACACACACACACACACATACATCATATACACTCGTAGAAAAACGGGTTCCAAAAGGGTTCTTTGGTTGTCCCCATAGGAGAACCCTTTAGGGTTCCATGTAGAACCCACTGTGGAAAAGGTTCTACATGTATCCCAAAATAGTTATACTTGGAACAAAAGGGGTTCTTCAAAGGGTTCTCCTATGGGGACAGCCAAATAACCCCTTTAGGTTCTAGATAGCACCTTTTTTTCTAAGTGTATATAACTTTGAGAACATCTTCTACACTGGGCTGCGGTTGCACAATATGGAAGCTCAGAGAACCCTCAGTGTGTTAGGATAACGGTATAGCTTGGCTCATCAGCTCAGAGAACCCTCAGTGTGTTAGGATAACGGTATAGCTTGGCTCATCAGCTCAGAGAACCCTCAGTGTGTTAGGATAACGGTATAGCTTGGCTCATCAGCTCAGAGAACCCTCAGTGTGTTAGGATAACGGTATAGCTTGGCTCATCAGCTCAGAGAACCCTCAGTGTGTTAGGATAACGGTATAGCTTGGCTCGTTGATTTATCCCATATAAGATGTTGTGCCTATTTTCAATTTTTAGATATCAGTCTTGGCCAGTGTTTCACTGTCCCTCTCCCCAACTCCCACTGACACCAATAGGATCACAGCATCCATCTCTCGGTGCCAGTTGATGGGCATAGAGCCTTTGTCTTGTCCCTCCTTGCCACCAAGGTGGAGCCCTGTTGTGAGCACAGTGAGATTCCACCATTGTTTGTTCTAATTGGGGATGGGTCATGTTTTTACCCTCTGAGTGAGGCCAGGGGGCTGCCATGGTGATGTCTGTATCTACAACAAACCTTACATACAAAAATACATACAAACACATAGAAACAACAACATAATACAAACATCAACTACATCAAACCTTCCCAGACCCATTAGCTCACACCACAATCTCCATCAACTACATCACACCTGCCCAGACCCACTAGCTCACACCACAATCTCCATCAACTACATCACACCTGCCCAGACCCACTAGCTCACACCACAATCTCCATCAACTACATCACACCTGCCCAGACCCACTAGCTCACACCACAATCTCCATCAACTACATCATACCTGCCCAGACCCACTAGCTCACACCACAATCGCCATCAACTATATCATACCTGCCCAGACCCACACCACCATCTCCATCAACTACATCACACCTGCCCTGACCCACTAGCTCACACCACAATCTCCATCAACTACATCATACCTGCCCAGACCCACTAGCTCACACCACAATCTCCATCAACTACATCACACCTGCCCAGACCCACACCACCATCTCCATCAACTACATCATACCTGCCCAGACCCACACCACCATCTCCATCAACTACATCATACCTGCCCAGACCCACTAGCTCACACCACCATCTCCATCAACTACATCATACCTGCCCAGACCCACTAGCTCACACCCCCATCTCCATCAACTACATCAGACCCACTAGCTCATACCCCCATCTCCATCAACTACATCATACCTGCCCAGACCCACTAGCTCACACCACCATCTCCATCAACTACATCATACCTGCCCAGACCCACTAGCTTACACCCCCATCTCCATCAACTACATCAGACCCACTAGCTCATACCCCCATCTCCATCAACTACATCATACCTGCCCAGACCCACTAGCTCACACCACCATCTCCATCAACTATATCATACCTGCCCAGACCCACTAGCTTACACCACCATCTCCATCCACTACATCATACCCACTAGTTCATACCCCCATCTCCATCACCTACATCAGACCCACTAGCTCATACCCCCATCTCCATCAACTACATCAGACCCACTAGCTCATACCCCCATCTCCATCAACTACATCAGACCCACTAGCTCATACCCCCATCTCCATCAACTACATCAGACCCACTAGCTCATACCCCCATCTCCATCAACTACATCAGACCCACTAGCTCATACCCCCATCTCCATCAACTACATCAGACCCACTAGCTCATACCCCCATCTCCATCAACTACATCAGACCCACTAGCTCATACCCCCATCTCCATCAACTACATCAGACCCACTAGCTCATATCTCCATCAACTACATCAGACCCACTAGCTCATACCCCCATCTCCATCAACTACATCAGACCCACTAGCTCATACCCCCATCTCCATCAACTACATCATACCTGCCCAGACCCACTAGCTCACACCACCATCTCCATCAACTACATCATACCTGCCCAGACCCACTAGCTTACACCCCCATCTCCATCAACTACATCAGACCCACTAGCTCATACCCCCATCTCCATCAACTACATCATACCTGCCCAGACCCACTAGCTCACACCACCATCTCCATCAACTATATCATACCTGCCCAGACCCACTAGCTTACACCACCATCTCCATCCACTACATCATACCCACTAGCTCATACCCCCATCTCCATCACCTACATCAGACCCACTAGCTCATACCCCCATCTCCATCAACTACATCAGACCCACTAGCTCATACCCCCATCTCCATCAACTACATCAGACCCACTAGCTCATACCCCCATCTTTATCAACTACATCAGACCCACTAGCTCATACCTCCATCTCCATCAACTACATCAGACCCACTAGCTCATACCCCCATCTCCATCAACTACATCAGACCCACTAGCTCATACCCCCATCTCCATGAACTACATCAGACCCACTAGCTCATACCCCCATATCCATCAACTACATCAGACCCACTAGCTCATACCCCCATCTCCATCAACTACATCATACCCACTAGCTCATACCCCCATCTCCATCAACTACATCAGACCCACTAGCTCATACCCCCATCTCCATCAACTACATCAGACCCACTAGCTCATACCCCCATCTCCATCAACTACATCAGACCCACTAGCTCATACCCCCATCTCCAGCGCCCGCATCACTTCCCACCACAACCTAAATCTGCATCATTCTGTTTCTATCCGTAGCCCACACACTTTCAATATTTAAATAACAAATACTTTTATTGATATCCAACTTTTTAGTATCCTTTTTTTTCAAGATGAGTGATGTGAAGAGAAGCATCCAACCCAATTGGGTATCTCACTAAATGCCATAGAATGGAACAGAATAGACTTTACCTTTACACTATCTATGCTAACATTTTTTGATATAAGTACTGATTTTGTCAAATGAATGTTGCATTTTCACTCTTCCTCTGGAATCAGCATCAGTAATTGAGGGATTTCTCTTCCCGGCTCTGTAATGTGGACGCCATGCTTTGAAGCTCATCGCGTCTTCAAAGGGAAACGCTAATGTCTCCGAGGCGATATCACTAAACTGGGTCGCCAGTGTAGCCAAGGATTTTACAAGAGAGAAAAGTTTTGGCGGTAGCACTGGAATGAGTACATTCACAGTTATAATGGTTTGCCTGGATGGATAAATTGAATCCATCCAAATGACGTGACACAGCCTCCTTGTTTTGGTTATTTTTTAAATCTCGAACATATACGGCATACTGTAGGATCACAGGGTGCGAAGTAAGGAGTCACCAAGGAAACGGGAAGTGAGGATAACATTTAATTGGTTTACATATTAATTTGAATATCTGTCCTTATTATAGCTAGCTGTCGGGTATGCAATGTATTGAACTGTGGGGGGAAGGAATTCAGATGCACCCCAGGCTTCTGGATGTAGTGTGTAATGACACTGTCTCTTTAAATGAAGGTGTCACACCACTAAGCTTTCCCCCTAGCGTATATGATGGTCAGGGGGTTTCTCTAGTATGTAAACATCAACAGCATGCAATAATAGCATGCCTAAGTGTCCGGCATTACAACCATTTAAGAGGTGAAATCCCCTGGGCCTTCTCAATCTAATGGGCAAGCTAATGTTACTGCTTGACAAGGAGTGTGTGTGTGTTTTGTGTGTGTGTGTGGTGTGCGTGCGTGCGTGTGAGTGTCTCAACCAGCGCTCGTGCATTTGTCTCGAACAGTGGGAGACATTGTACCCCAGAGACCATAATTTGACTTGGATTCTCTATTAAGACTTCAGCTGCATATATGAGTCATTAAATATGGCAGGTGTGACTGTGAGCAGGTCTGTCGCTGTATCTATTCCATGTCTGTTGAGCTGAATTATGGAGAAGAATCAGCTTTCTGAAGGCAGGCCAACGGCCAGCGGCGTCAACTAACGGAACACATTGATGTATTATGGAGAGGAATCAGCTTTCTGAAGGCAGGCCAAAAGGGTGGTGAAGCTGTGGAGAGGGGGAGGACCAACCCAGTGAAGATGTGGAGGGGGGGGGGGGGGGGGGGGGAGGACCAACCCAGTGGTGAAGCTGTGGAGAGGGGAGGACCAACCCAGTGAAGATGTGGAGAGGGGGAGGGGGAGGACCAACCCAGTGGTGAAGCTGTGGAGAGGGGGAGGACCAACCCCGTGGTGAAGAGGGGGAGGACCAACCCTGTGGTGGAGATGTGGAGAGGGGGAGGACCAACCCAGTGCTGAAGCTGTGGAGAGGGGGAGGACCAACCCAGTGGTGAAGAGGGGGAGGACCAACCCAGTGGTGAAGAGGGGGAGGACCAACCCTGTGGTGGAGATGTGGAGAGGGGGAGGACCAACCCAGTGCTGAAGCTGTGGAGAGGGGGAGGACCAACCCAGTGCTGAAGCTGTGGAGAGGGGGAGGACCAACCCAGTGGTGAAGAGGGGGAGAGGGGAGGACCAACCCCGTGGTGAAGCTGTGGAGAGGGGGAGGACCAACCCCGTGGTGAAGAGGGGGAGGACCAACCCTGTGGTGGAGATGTGGAGAGGGGGAGGACCAACCCAGTGCTGAAGCTGTGGAGAGGGGGAGGACCAACCCAGTGGTGAAGAGGGGGAGGACCAACCCAGTGGTGAAGAGGGGGAGGACCAACCCTGTGGTGGAGATGTGGAGAGGGGGAGGACCAACCCAGTGCTGAAGCTGTGGAGAGGGGGAGGACCAACCCAGTGGTGAAGCTGTGGAGAGGGGGAGGACCAACCCAGTGGTGAAGCTGTGGAGAAGGAGAGGACCAACCCAGTGGTGAAGCTGTGGAGAGGAGATGACCAACCCAGTGGTGAAGCTGTGGAGAAGGAGAGGACCAACCCAGTGGTGAAGCTGTGGAGAGGAGAGGACCAACCCAGTGGTGAAGCTGTGGAGAGGAGATGACCAACCCAGTGGTGAAGCTGTGGAGAAGGAGAGGACCAACCCAGTGGTGAAGCTGTGGAGAGGAGAGGACCAACCCAGTGGTGAAGCTGTGGAGAGGAGAGGACCAACCCAGTGGTGAAGCTGTGGAGAGGAGAGGACCAACCCAGTGGTGAAGCTGTGGAGAGGGGGATGACCAACCCAGTGCTGAAGCTGTGGAGAGGGGGAGGACCAACCCAGTGGTGAAGCTGTGGAGAGGGGGAGGACCAACCCAGTGGTGAAGCTGTGGAGAGGGGAGGACCAACCCAGTGGTGAAGCTGTGGAGAGGGGGAGGACCAGCCCAGTGCTGAAGCTGTGGAGAGGGGGATGACCAACCCAGTGGTGAAGCTGTGGAGAGGGGAGGACCAACCCAGTGGTGAAGAGGGGGAGGACCAACCTAGTGGTGAAGCTGTGGAGAGGGGGAGGACCAACCCAGTGGTGAAGATGTGGAGAGGGGGAGGACCAACCCAGTGGTGAAGATGTGGAGTCGGGGAGGACCAACCCAGTGGTGAAGCTGTGGAGAGGGGGAGGACCAGCCCAGTGCTGAAGCTGTGGAGAGGGGGATGACCAACCCAGTGGTGAAGCTGTGGAGAGGAGAGGACCAACCCAGTGGTGAAGAGGGGGAGGACCAACCCAGTGGTGAAGCTGTGGAGTCGGGGAGGACCAACCCAGTGGTGAAGCTGTGGAGAGGAGAGGACCAACCCAGTGGTGAAGCTGTGGAGAGGAGAGGACCAACCCAGTGGTGAAGCTGTGGAGAGGAGAGGACCAACCCAGTGGTGAAGCTGTGGAGAGGAGAGGACCAACCCAGTGGTGAAGCTGTGGAGAGGAGAGGACCAACCCAGTGGTGAAGCTGTGGAGAGGAGAGGACCAACCCAGTGGTGAAGCTGTGGAGAGGAGAGGACCAACCCAGTGGTGAAGCTGTGGAGAAGGAGAGGACCAACCCAGTGGTGAAGCTGTGGAGAGGAGAGGACCAACCCAGTGGTGAAGCTGTGGAGAGGAGAGGACCAACCCAGTGGTGAAGCTGTGGAGAGGGGGAGGACCAACCCAGTGGTGAAGCTGTGGAGAGGAGAGGACCAACCCCGTGGTGAAGCTGTGGAGAGGAGAGGACCAACCCAGTGGTGAAGCTGTGGAGAGGAGAGGACCAACCCAGTGGTGAAGATGTATATCGTATTGGTATATTGTATTGGTACATTGTATTGGTAGATTGCATTGGGAGAATGTATTGGTAGACTGTATTGGTAGATTGTATTGGTACATTGTATTGGTATATTGTATTGGTACATTGTATTGGTACATTGTATTGGTAGTTTGCATTGGGCGAATGTATTGGTAGACTGTATTGGTACATTGTATTGGTAGATTGCATTGGGAGAATGTATTGGTATATTGCATTGGTAGATTGTATTGTATATTGTATTGGTAGACTGTTTTGTATATTGTATTGGTATATTGTATTGTATATTGTATTGGTAGATTGTATTGTTTATTGTATTGTATATTGTATTGGTAGAATGTATTGGTATATTGCATTGGTAGATTGTATTGTATATTGTATTGTATATTGTATTGGTAGAATGTATTGGTATATTGTATTGGTATATTGTATTGGTATTGTTACGCCCTGACCTTAGTTATCTTTATTTTATTTATTAATTTGTTTAGGTCAGGGTTTGATGAGGGTGGTATGTGTGTTCCTGCCTTGTCTAGGGTTTTTTGTAATTCTATGGGGTTTTGGTATGTCTAGGTGTTTGTAGGTCTATGGTGGCCTGAATTGGTTCCCAATCAGAGACAGCTGTTTATCGTTGTCTCTGATTGGGGATCCTATTTAGGTTGCCATTTTCCATTTTGGTTTTGTGGGTTATTGTCTATGTGTAGTTGCCTGTCAGCACTCGTGTTACATAGAGGCACAGTCGTTTTGTTTCTTTGTTTAGTGGTTTCCTTCATTAAAAGGAGAATGTATGCGTATCACGCTGCGCCTTGGTCTCCTCCATATGACGACCGTGACAGGTATGTTGTATTGGTAGATTGTATCGGGTAGATTGTATCGGGTAGATTGTATTGGTAGAGAGCTAGATGACATGATAAAAATTTGTCTTTTTGACTCGTGCATGTGTGTCGGGGGGTGGAATGAGTGGAGCTGGAAAAACTGAGACGTGGAGATGAGATGTGTGTCGGGGGGGTGGAATGAGTGGAGCTGGAAAAACTGAGACGATGAGATGTGTGTGAATGCATTGCCTCTGCATACGTATGGCTGGCCGACGTGATAGAACCAGGTCAGGTGACCTGGAATCCTGTGGTTCTGAGTGTGAGATGGGGTTCTCATGTGGGAGTACGGCTGAGATTACTGGTGGATCTGGGAGAAGAGAGGCGAAGGCAAGATTATGGTTGACTGTGCAGCTGCCTGTTTGACCTGCTGGCTAATGCGGGGTGCTGACCCCGACCCGCTGTTCCAATCCTCTTACCTGCCCAACCCAATCTAATCCACCCCGGGACACACAGCAACCCACAACAACCATGACTGGAGCATGAATCCCCTCCAGAGATGCCATACCAGTTAGTCAGCTCTGGTGAAATGCATCTGGAGCACTTCTGGTTTGGATAGGTCATGTGACTGACCATGTGACTATTGTCTATGAGGAGGGACATAGTGTACAACTCTCCAGTGATTCACTAACAGGGACATAGTGTACAACTCTCCAGTGATTCACTAACAGGGACAAAGTGTACAACTCTCCAGTGATTCACTAACAGGGACAAAGTGTACAACTCTCCAGTGATTCACTAACAGGGACATAGTGTACAACTCTCCAGTGATTCACTAACAGGGACATAGTGTACAACTCTCCAGTGATTCACTAACAGGGACATGGTGTACAACTCTCCAGTGATTCACTAACAGGGACAAAGTGTACAACTCTCCAGTGATTCACTAACAGGGACAAAGTGTACAACTCTCCAGTGATTCACTAACAGGGACAAAGTGTACAACTCTCCAGTGATTCACTAACAGGGACATGGTGTAGACAACTCTCCAGTGTACAACTCTCCAGTGATTCACTAACAGGGACATAGTGTACAACTCTCCAGTGATTCACTAACAGGGACATAGTGTACAACTCTCCAGTGATTCACTAACAGGGATTTTCACAAAGGCTCATTTTAATATGATAGCTGAATCATTGTGGTTTTTCCTTTTTTTGTTTCTTTAAAATATATATTTTTTTAGTATTTTACCCCCTTTTCCTCACAATTTAATTTATGTTCTTGTCTCATCGCTGCACCGGGCTCAGGTGAGGCGAAGGAGGACTCATGCGTCCCCAAAAACATGACCCGCCAAACCGCGCTGCTTAACACCCACCCGTTTAACCCGGTAGTCAGCCACACCAATGTGTTGGAGGAAACACCGTTCAACTGACAACCGAAGTCAGCTTGCAGGTGCCCGGCCCGCCACAAGGAGTCGCTAGAGCGCGATGTACCCCCCCCCCCCACGCCAAACCCTCCCCTAACCTGGATGACGCTGCGCCACTCAAGAGTTTCGTTGTTTTCCTCTTTTTATCTGTATTTGTAATACAATGACCTTCGCCCCAAAGCTCTCTGTCTGATTGCTTGTGATGTATAAATCAATGAGGCGGAACGGATGCGTATCTCTAATTCATGTAACCATTTCCATTGCTAATTCAGCCGCTGGCGCAGTTTGAAATAGCAGAGGCCCAGCAGTATTTCAGAATATATTCAGGAACGGCACAAGAAAAATGCGTAATCTCATCCTCTGTAGCAATTTCTCAGTCGGTGTGTGTGTGTGTGTCACCTGACTCACCTGTTGGCTAGCTGAAAGGGAAAGACGAACCCAGATTGCGTAACATGTGGGCTGACTTTGTTTTGTTCATTTCTTGGCTGGACTTGCCCTCTGCCTCCTACTGCCACTCACCAACTATCTCCAATTCATGATGGAGGAATGGTTTCTGGACATTCTCTGTGTCTGTTCCAACCCTTCCTCCTGGACCTTCTCCCAGCCCTCCTCCTGGACCTTCTCCCAGCCCTCCTCCTGGACCTTCTCCCAGCCCTCCTCCTGGACCTTCTCCCAGCCCTCCTCCTGGACCTTCTCCCAGCCCTCCTCCTGGACCTTCTCCCAGCCCTCCTCCTGGACCTTCTCCCAGCCCTCCTCCTGGACCTTCTCCCAGCCCTCTTCCTGGACCTTCTCCCAGCCCTCCTCCTGGACCTTCTCCCAGCCCTCCTCCCAGCCCTTCTCCCAGCCCTTCTCCCAGCCCTTCTCCCAGCCATCCTCCCAGCCCTCCTCCCAGCCCTCCTCCCAGCCCTCTTCCCGGCCCTTCTCCAGCCCTCCTCCTGGACCTTCTCCCAGCCCTCCTCCTGGACCTTCTCCCAGCCCTCCTCCTGGACCTTCTCCCAGCCCTCCTCCTGGACCTTCTCCCAGCCCTCCTCCTGGACCTTCTCCCAGCCCTTCTCCTGGACCTTCTCCCAGCCATCCTCCCAGCCCTCCTCCCCAGCACCCCTCTTTACTTTCTGCTCTCCTATCAGACCATTGGGAAAAAAACATGCATGTTGAATCAACAATATGCTTTTCAGAATGTTCCTAGTTTCTGTCTTTGTACTTTTCTTTAGGTTTAGTTTTGTTTATTTGAGTACCCATTAGCTGTGAGTCCCTGCTATTCTTACTGGGGTACACAAGGTGTACTCCACTTACACTTTCCTCATTTCTGTTTTGTTTGTCTCTCTTTCTGTCTTGTTTGTCTGTCTGTCTTTTCTCCTTTCTTGTTTGTCTCTCTTTCTGTCTTGTTTGTCTCTCTTTGTCTCTCTTTCTGTCTTGTTTGTCTCTCTTTCTGTCTTGTTTGTCTCTCTTTCTGTCTTGTTTGTCTGTCTGTCTTTTCTCCTTTCTTGTTTGTCTCTCTTTCTGTCTTGTTTGTCTCTTTCTGTCTTGTTTGTCTCTTTCTGTCTTGTTTGTCTCTTTCTGTCTTGTTTGTCTCTTTCTGTCTTGTTTGTCTCTCTTTCTGTCTTGTTTGTCTCTCTTTCTGTCTTGTTTGTCTCTCTGTATTTCCTCACTCTATATTCCTCTCTGCCAGGCTCCTTTTGAAAGCTTGATCCAGCCTGAAAGTGGTCTGTTGAAAGGGCTTGATTCAGCATGTAGCTGGTCTGTGCGTGAAACATAGCTGGCTTGCCTGTGTGGTCCCAGTGTTTGCCAGATACAGTACATGCTTATGGGAGAAGAGATGGAGCTCATAACGGGCAAAGTAATGACCTCCTGTTGAATGCTACGTCTGAGTTCACACAGCAGCACAGAGATCAGTTCTCTGGTCATTCCACATTTCTCCCATAGTCATGCTTTCTGTGTTGAATATGAGGCTGATACAGCTCAGCGTTCAACACCATAGTGCCCTCAAAGGACCCTGGGACTAAACACCTCCCTCTGTAACTGGATCCTGGAGTTCGTGACGGGCCTCCCCCAGGTGGTAAGGGTAGGCAACAACATATCTACCACGCTGATCCTTAACACGTGGGCCCCTCAGGGATGCGTTCTCAGTCCCCTCCTGTACTCCCTGTTCACCTACGACTGCATGGCCAGGCACGACTCCAGCACCATCATTAAGTTTGCAGACGACAATACAGTGGTAGGCCTGATCACCGACAATGATGAGACAGCCTATAGGGAGGAGGTCAGAGACCTGGCAGTGTGGTGCCAGGTTAATAACCTCTCCCTCAACATGATCAAGACAAAGGAGATGATTGGAAAAGGAGTACTGAGCACACCCCCATTCTCATCGACGGGGCTGTAGTGGAGCAGGTTGAGAGCTTCAAGTTCCTTGGTGTCCACATCACCAACAAACTATCATGGTCCAAACACACCAAGACAGTCATGAAGAGGTCACGATAACACCTTTTCCCCCTCAGGAGACTGAAAAGGTTTGGCATGGGCCCTCAGATCCTCAAAAAGTTATACAGCTGCACCATCGAGAGCATCCTGGTTGCATCACTGCCTGGTATGGCAACTGCTCGGCCTCCGACTGCAAGGCACTACAGAGGGTAGTGCGAACGGCCCAGTACATCACTGGGGCTAAGCTTCCTGCCAGCCAAGACCTCTTTACCAGGCGGTGGCAGAGGACGGCCCTAAAGATTTTCAAAGTCTCCAGCCACCGTAATCATAGACTGTTCTCTCTGCTACCGCACGGCAAGCGTTACCGGAGCGCCAAGTCTAGGTCCAAAAGGCTTCTTAACAGCTTCTACGCCCAAACCATAATACTCCTGACCATCTAATCAAATGGCTACCCAGACTATTTGCCCCCCCCCCCCTCTCACCCCCTCTTTTACTTTGCTGCTACTCTCTGGTTATTATCCATGCATAGCCACTTTAACTCTACCTCAAATCAAATCAAATTTATTTATATAGCCCTTCGTACATCAGCTGATATCTCAAAGTGCTGTACAGAAACCCAGCCTAAAACCCCAAACAGCAAGCAATGCAGGTGTAGAAGCACGGTGGCTAGGAAAAACTCCCTAGAAAAGCCAAAACCTAGGAAGAAACCTAGAGAGGAACCAGGCTATGTGGGGTGGCCAGTCCTCTTCTGGCTGTGCCGGGTGGAGATTATAACAGAACATGGTCAAGATGTTCAAATGTTCATAAATGACCAGCATGGTCGAATAATAATAAGGCAGAACAGTTGAAACTGGAGCAGCAGCACAGTCAGGTGGACTGGGGACAGCAAGGAGTCATCATGTCAGGTAGTCCTGGGGCATGGTCCTAGGGCTCAGGTCCTCCGAGAGAGAGAAAGAGAGAAGGAGAGAATTAGAGAACGCACACTTAGATTCACACAGGACACCGAATAGGACAGGAGAAGTACTCCAGATATAACAAACTGACCCTAGCCCCCCGACACATAAACTACTGCAGCATAAATACTGGAGGCTGAGACATCTACATGTACATATTACTGGTACGCCTTGCATTTAGCCTCGCTACTGTTATTTTACTGCTGTTCTTTAACTATTTGTTATTTAAATGTTTTACTTATCTATTTTTTTACTTACCACTTATTTTGCTTAAATCTGCATTGTTGGTTAAGGGCTAGTAAGTAAGCATTTCACTGTAACACCTGTTGTATTTGGGCACATGTGACAAATAACATTTGATTTGATTTGTCATAGAGTTTGATAACATGTCACGATGATAGCAAAAGTCTATAGAACATTCAATGACACACAATGAAACACAGAAGCCGTGATAGAGGGAGCTCCCGGCAGTGTCGCAGTGAGCTCTCGGCTGAATATTTCATAAATAGTGGTGGCAATTTTGGGGGTATTATCATGCCCTGCCTGTGTATGTGGAACAGGATGCCACTTTCAGCCACTTCCTGTTTGATAACAGAGAGAACTAGAGCCACGAGAGCTTGGAGGAAACCCCCACCAGAGGAGAGGACCGAGACAGATTTAGGAAGGCATAGGAAAGTAAGAGAGACGAGAGATAACAAGGGACCGAGGAAAGGAGAGAGTGAGGAAGAAAGAAAGAAAGAAAGAAAAGGAAGGAAGGAAGGAAGGAAGGAAGGAAGGAAGGAAGGAAAAAAACAGAAAAAAAACAGAGACTGACTGGGCGAGAAAGAGATAAGGAGATTTCTAAGAGAGAGATAATTAAACTTGTTAGAGCAATAGCAGAAACGGAAGGGAAATGGAAAGGAAACAGAGGCTAAGAAGAAGTAGAAGTAGTAGAAGACGCCGCGTTAGGGACTTGATTAAATTACATCAAAACATGTATTTCCTGTTGTTGAAATAGGTCAGGAGAGCCTTGAGACAGAACCTGCCAAGGATGTGCCCAGTCAATCACAGGGAGGAAGAGCGGGATGGGAGAGATAAAGACGATAGAGAGGATAAAGGCAGGCAGATTGAGAGAAAAAAAGGCCGGTACAAGACAGAAAGACAGAGATGGTTTAGTAAGGATAGCGTTTGATCCAAGGCCTTGTTTTGTCTGGAAGACAATCAGAAGCTGACGAGAAGGGGTGGCCTCATGGGACCGAGCCGGGACCACAACCCTGCCTCCAAAATCCTTTTCATCTGCATGTGATTTGGATGTGCTACCTCAAAGACTGAGAATGTTATCCCTTGGACATGGGGAGTACCTTACACTGCACGCTGTGTGCAGAGGGTGGATCTCACCAAGCCTCATGTGAACAAAACCCTGCTGATGTATCGACCAGGGTTTATATTAATGTGGTGACTCGTTGATCTGGGTGGCAGTGATGGGATGAGCAACGCCTTCTTTCAACTGTCTGCTGTTCTGCTCTTTTAAAAAAAATCTCTTTTCTCTGTTCCCTCCCTAAGAAATGAAACGGTTCCTCACCCCTTTGACTTCCCTCAACATATCCAACAGACACACATTTTCAGCAGGTATATAGTTATTTATTCACTTGATACAGTGACAAAGAAAGAGAGGCGAGAAAGAGAGGCGAGAGAGGCGAGAGAGAGAGAGAGAGAGGGAGAGAGAGAAAAGATGAAAGAGGAAGAGCCATGTCTGAATCTTTAAAGGGATACTTCTGGATTTTGGTAATGAGGCTCTTTATCTACTGACCCAGAGTCAGATGAGGCTCTTTATCTACTGACCCAGAGTCAGATGAGGCTCTTTATCTACTGACCCAGAGTCAGATGAGGCTCTTTATCTACTGACCCAGAGTCAGATGAGGCTCTTTATCTACTGACCCAGAGTCAGATGAGGCTCTTTATCTACTGACCCAGAGTCAGATGAGGCTCTTTATCTACTGACCCAGAGTCAGATGAGGCTCTTTATCTACTGACCCAGAGTCAGATGAGGCCCTTTATCTACTGACCCAGAGTCAGATGAGGCTCTTTATCTACTGACCCAGAGTCAGATGAGGCTCTTTATCTACTGACCCAGAGTCAGATGAGGCTCTTTATCTACTGACCCAGAGTCAGATGAGGCTCTTTATCTACTGACCCAGAGTCAGATGAGGCTCTTTATCTACTGACCCAGAGTCAGATGAGGCTCTTTATCTACTGACCCAGAGTCAGATGAGGCTCTTTATCGACTGACCCAGAGTCAGATGAGGCTCTTTATCTACTGACCCAGAGTCAGATGAGGCTCTTTATCTACTGACCCAGAGTCAGATGAGGCTCTTTATCTACTGACCCAGAGTCAGATGAGGCTCTTTATCGACTGACCCAGAGTCAGATGAGGCTCTTTATCTACTGACCCAGAGTCAGATGAGGCTCTTTATCTACTGACCCAGAGTCAGATGAGGCTCTTTATCTACTGACCCAGAGTCAGATGAGGCTCTTTATCTACTGACCCAGAGTCAGATGAGGCTCTTTATCTACTGACCCAGAGTCAGATGAGGCTCTTTATCTACTGACCCAGAGTCAGATGAGGCTCTTTATCTACTGACCCAGAGTCAGATGAGGCTCTTTATCTACTGACCCAGAGTCAGATGAGGCTCTTTATCTACTGACCCAGAGTCAGATGAGGCTCTTTATCTACTGACCCAGAGTCAGATGAGGCTCTTTATCTATTTCCACAGACTCAGATGAACTGATGGATACCATTTTTATGTGTCTACGTACGGTTTGAAGGTAAAAATAAAACTCTATAAGCCTATTTTGCCAAAATCACAGAAGTATCCCTTTAAACAGTATACTATGGTATTTCAAGAGACCAGTTTCAAGTAAGGACATAAATGTTTAACACATCTCCATATTTAACACGTCTCCATATTTCCAGTGGCAACAACACAACAGGACCAAATCTGTTTCTCAGATATCGATCCCAAATATAAATGATCCCATAACACAGATATCAGCGAGGACACAGACACAGCTGAGCCTTGGGCCACACCACCACTCCTCTATATTCTTTAGATCAGCTCAGTTGTGTCTTTTTGCCGGTGAAACTAAACAAAAAAATCGCCAGACAGAAGTCATTTCTATATGGCCCAGACTCTGCCAGACAGAGACCCTCCCCCCACATGCACATCAGCACATACATAAACACACACATATACACAGCCAGACAGACACTAAAGACTGCCAAATGTCAGCCGAGATCTGGGGCATTGGCTTGCAGGCACGTCCCAAATGCCCATTTGGCCAGATGAGGTCCTCCAGTGGAGCATGTGGTTACCATGGTGACCCCACTAAAAAGGCATGAAGAGGAAAGAATTCCCCCTGGAGTGGGGAGCGGGGGGGGGGGGGTCCTGAGATGAAACATGCACTAAGAGTGGGCTGTTTTTATGCTTGTTTGACTTGGGTTTTTATTGTGCATTCACACCAACCAAGTGAGTTCCCGAGGCTTTGTTGCACCGTTAATTACAGAAGCAGATTGACTTCCTTTGTTTCTGAAAATGGCTAAATAAGTCTATAATTCTGTAAGCCATGAATTCAGATGTGTATATTATGTGTATATTATTGTGTATTATTGTATATTTTGTGTATATTATTATATATGATATATGATTATTGTATATCATTATGTGTAGGTTATTGTATATTATGTTTAGGTTATTGTATATTTTGTGTATATTATGTTTAGGTTATTGTATATTGTGTGTATATTATGTGTATACTGTGTATATTAATGTATATTTGTCACACCCTGACCCTAGTTTGCTTTGTATGTTCTATGTTTTGCTTGGTCAGGGTGTGATCTGAGTGGGCATTCTATGTTCTATGTCTAGTTTGTCTGTTTCTGTGTTTGGCCTGATATGGTTCTCAATCAGAGGCAGGTGTTAGTCATTGTCTCTGATTGGGAGCCATATTTAGGTAGCCTGTTTTGTGTTGGGTTTTGTGGGTGATTGTTCCTGTCTTTGTGTTTGTTACACCAGATAGGGCTGTTTTCATTTTTTCACGTTTCTTGTTTTTGTATATTGTTAATTTATCATCTTCATTAAAGATGTATCAAAATAAACGCAGTGTGGTTTGGTCCGCCTCTCCTTCAACAGAAGAAAGCCGTGACAATATTATATGTATACTGTGTATATTAGGTGTATATTATTGTGTATTATGTGTATATTTTGTGTATTATGTGAATATTTTGTGTATTATGTGTATATTTTGTGTATTATCTGTATATTATTGTGTATTATCTGTATATTATTGTGTATTATGTATATATTATTGTATATTATGTGTATATTGTATATTATGTGTATATTATTGTGTATTATGTGTATATTAGGCACCTGTCGACATGTGCATACACTCACAGATGTTTTCCCTTATGTATTATTTTGGGGGAATGTAAACCCTAATGAATTTGAAAAACAAAGCAATTCAACCGATTCAATAAAGGGCAGTACTCTACATGCAAACGGCTCTTTCAACAACATAACTGGTCCAGTAACACAGTTCAATCAACTACCATTTTCATTCGCTTTTCTGATTCTGTACAGAAAATGCTCAACGTGACCGTAGTAATTAAAATGAAATAACATTTTACGTTAATATGTTTTTCTGAACAACATAGATTGTTTTCATGTGTCTGACATATAATCGCTGTTCTGTGCCGCCTTGATCACCGTAAATCAACATCTTTAAATAAACTTTGTGGAGCAGCGATGGAAGGCCAGTGTGACCTCGAGGAACAATGGCGTGTGCTAAGTGCTAGACCTTCCCTGCTGTAGGAGGGAGAAGAATTTGAAATAAACACAGTAACTTGTAGTAAATCTTGGCTGAGAGGCACAGATTTATGGTAGTCTGAAACCTTGTTACGAGACTGGAATGGGATCCTCTTTTTCCTCAAACATCTGAAAACGCCCAGAGGGCCTGGATCTGCTGTTTCTCATTTGTTGTCAATCAAATCACAAAGAGACATAGAACTAGCTGGAGCCAAGGGGCAGCTCGGCCTTATGGCCCTGCAACCTGATAACAAGAAATAATATGGTTACATGGTAGGAATCTCTTTAATCAGCCATTCTATAACCAGTCATTCTATAACCAGTCATTCTATAACCAGTCATTCTATAACCAGCCATTCTATAACCAGCCATTCTATAACCAGCCATTCTATAACCAGCCATTCTATAACCAGCCATTCTATAACCAGCCATTCTATAACCAGCCATTCTATAACCAGTCATCCTATAACCAGTCATTCTATAACCAGTCATTCTATAACCAGTCATCCTATAACCAGCCATTCTATAACCAGTCATCCTATAACCAGCCATTCTGTTGCTAGTCATTCTATAACCAGTCCTTCTGTTACTAGTCATTCTATAACCAGTCATTCTGTAACCAGCCATTATGTTACTAGTCATTCTGTTACTAGTCATTCTATAACCAGTCATTCTGTTACTAGTCATTCTATAACCAGTCATTCTGTTACTAGTCATTCTATAACCGGTCAAGTTTAAGTTTGCCTGCATTAAAGTCCCCGGCCACTAGGAGCACCGCTTCTGGGTGAGCATTTTGTTGTTCGATTTGTAAGGGCACTTGGAGATGAGAAGCAAGTACAGGGAGTGAACATTAATGGATAACAGACAAGAAACAAACAAGGACTGCGTCTGGTCAGGGGGAGCCCGATGAGCCAGCTGAGGCATGACGTGGGATGGGAGCCTGCCGAGCCAACCAAGGCAAGGTAACCTCTCGAGCCAGCTAAGGCTTGGAAGACGGATGAGCCAGCTGAGGCACCCCCGGTTCCTCCTCTACGGCAGTGGGTCCCGGACCCGACTTCACCAACAAAAACAAAAAACTCCTGGGAACAAACTGAGGAGCACACAGATATAGAGGGGCAATCAACAAAGTATTAGAGTCCAGTTGAGTCCAATATTGCGCAGATGCGCGTAATGATGGTGACAGATGCACGTAATGATGGTGACAGATGTGCC
The DNA here is from genome assembly GCF_045791955.1 of Oncorhynchus clarkii lewisi. Classification (NCBI taxonomy): domain Eukaryota; kingdom Metazoa; phylum Chordata; class Actinopteri; order Salmoniformes; family Salmonidae; genus Oncorhynchus; species Oncorhynchus clarkii. The sequence continues at coordinate 67,279,753 of NC_092162.1, forward strand.
CTCGAGCGCCAGAGATGGGGAGCGGGAGCAGGCGTGACATGCTTATGGCCTTACAAAGCTTGTTGAGTGCGGTCTTAGTGCAGCATCGGTTTGTGGTGGTAAATAGACGGCTACGAATAGTTGATAGTGTGGTCTAGAGCTTATCATAAGGTATTCTACCTCAGGCGAGCAATACCTTGAGACTTCTTTAATATTGGACATGCCTGCTCCCACCACCCGTTATTTACAAATAGACACACACACCCCGCCCCTCGTCTTAGCAGACGTAGCTTCTCTGTCAAGCCGATGTATGGAAAACCCAGCCAGCTCTATATTATCCATGTTGTCGTTCAGCCACGTCTCGGTGAAACATAAGATATTACAGTTAATGTCCTGTTGGTTGGATAGTCTTAAACGTAGATTGTCCAGTTTATTTTCCAATGATTATTATTGGCAACTTGGCCAATAATACGGAGGGTACTGGTGGTTTACCTACTCCGCGGCAAGTTCTTCCCATGTCTCCAATCCATCTCCTGTGTCTCCAGTCCATCTCCCGTGTCTCCAGTCCATCTCCCGTGTCTCCAGTCCATCTACTGTGTCTTCAGTCCATCTCCCGTGTTTCCAGTCCATCTCCCGTGTCTCCAGTCCATCTCCAGTCCATCTCCCGTGTCTCCAGTCCATCTACTGTGTCTTCAGTCCACTCCCGTGTTTCCAGTCCATCTCCCGTGTCTCCAGTCCATCTCCTGTGTCTCCAGTCCATTTCCTGTGTCTCCATCTCTTGTCTCCAGTCCATCTCTTGTCTCCAGTCCATCTCCTGTGTCTCCAGTCCATTTCCTGTGTTTCCAGTCCATTTCCTGTGTCTCCAGTCCATTTCCTGTGTCTCCAGTCCATTTCCTGTGTTTCCAGTCCATCTCCTGTGTCTCCAGTCCATCTCCTGTGTCTCCAGTCCATTTCCTGTGTCTCCAGTCCATCTCCTATGTCTCCAATCCATCTCTTGTGTCTCCAGTCCATCTCTTGTCTCCAGTCCATCTCTTGTCTCCAGTCCATCTCCTGTGTCTCCAGTCCATCTCCTGTGTCTCCAGTCCATCTCTTGTCTCCAGTCCATCTCCCGTGTCTTCAGTCCATCTCCTGTGTCTCCAGTCCATCTCTTGTCTCCAGTCCATCTCTTGTCTCCAGTCCATCTCTTGTGTCTCCAGTCCATCTCCTGTGTCTCCAGTCCATCTCCTGTGTCTCCAGTCCATCTCCTGTGTCTCCAGTCCATCTCTTGTGTCTCCAGTCCATCTCCTGTGTCTCCAGTCCATCTCTTGTCTCCAGTCCATCTCTTGACTCCAGTCCATCTCCCGTGTCTTCAGTCCATCTCCTGTGTCTTCAGTCCATCTCCCGTGTCTTCAGTCCATTTCCTGTGTCTCCAGTCCATTTCCTGTGTCTCCAGTCCATCTCCTGTGTCTCCAGTCCATTTCCTGTGTCTCCAGTCCATCTCTTGACTCCAGTCCATCTCCCGTGTCTTCAGTCCATCTCCTGTGTCTTCAGTCCATTTCCTGTGTCTTCAGTCCATTTCCTGTGTCTCCAGTCCATTTCCTGTGTCTCCAGTCCATTTCCTGTGTCTCCAGTCCATCTCTTGTCTCCAGTCCATCTCCTGTGTCTCCAGTCCATCTCTTGTCTCCAGCCCATCTCTTGTCTCCAGTCCATCTCCCGTGTCTCCAGTCTCTTAGTTGTCTCCTTCCTGTTGATACCACACCATCTCTATATCTGAGCATGTGCAACCTCACAATACCATGTTAAAACCCAGGGAATGCCTTTGGGGAATAGCCCATCCGTATTTAGGTAACTACGGTTGTAGATATACATCACATTCATTTCAGAGGATTATACTTTATCTCTCCTTTTAAGGATCCAACCTTTTTTTTGTTTTTTATTCACCAAAAATGACAAATCTAACTGCCTGTAGCTCAGGACCTGAAGCAAGGATATGCATATTCTTGATTCCATTTGAAAACAAACACTTTGAAGTTTGAGGAAATGTGAAGGGAATGTATGAGAATATAACACATTAGATCTGGTAAAAGATAATACAAAGAAAAAAAACAACCGTTTAAAAATAAATCATCTTTGAAACGCAAGAGAAAGGGCATAATGAATTATTCTAGCCCAGGCACAATTCAGACATTGTCCACTAAACGGCAGCACTGTAGGTGCAAAGTTTTAGAACTAGTGAAATCCGGTGAAATCCGGTGAAATCTTACCTATCTATTCAAAATGTTGTATCAAGACTGCCCAAATGTGCCTAATTGTTTCATAATTGTGCACTCTCCTCAAACAACAGCATGGCATTCAAGCCTTGTTTCTCAGCTGACCCTTTAGGTGGGAGTTACATTAACAAGCTATGGAGCCGTGACCCCAGCAGCATCTCTAAGCCATTAATCTACTGTTCCACCCAGGAGGGGACTTGAGGGAGATATATGATGACTCTATCAGAACATGGGGGGATGGACAACAAGGATACAGAGGGATTGAGAATGAGAGATGATGAAGCACAAATTCAACCACTGCGAGAAATTGTTCTGGGCAGATAGTACAATGCTCCCGAGTGTCGCAGCGGTCTAAGGCACTGCATCTCAGCGCAAGAGGTGTCACTACAGTCCCTGGTTTGAATCAAGGTTGAATCACATCCAGCCGGGATTGGGAGTCCCATAGGGCGGCGCACAATTGGCCCAGCGTCGTCCAGGTTTGGCCGGGGTAGGCTGTCATTGTAAATAAGAATTTGTTCTTAACTGACTTGCCTAGTTAAATAAAGTTAACAATTATGTTAGGTCAGAAGGTCATAAGGTCAGCCCTTTTCCTTCAACTGACAAGTATGCTGTGAGAGGGAGGAGTCATAAAGAAGTCTTTAAGGAGTCATAAAGAATGCAAGGTTATTTTACAACATGGTGCTATTGCCTGAGGTGGGAATTGAGAGCAGGGTAATTTCACCACTACTCTCTTTGTGAGTGCTGTCTGGTGTTCAGTGTAAAGCACAGTCACAGGGCGTTCTCTCTCTCTCTCTCTCTCTCTCTCTCTCTCTCTCTCTCTGTGGTTTATGGATGCTTGGCAGATGACCTTATCAACTCCCACAAGCTACACGTTTGATTGCTGTTGTTTTATGTTACTTACCTTATACTACAAAATATTATGGCCTTACTGTAAATCAGACATGTAAACCCAACAAACAATAATTGTGTTTGCTTCCTTGTCTGCCTTTGCTACAGTCTCAGCCATCTTAAGCTCTCTTCTCTCAAAGTGATCTTCTATAGGAACAAATGTATCTTCCTATTAAAAAAAACAACAACAGTATTTTCTTTAGTGTTTTAAAATACATTTGTCTTTCCAAGCCTCTTATTTTATTTTAAAAAAAAATGTGTGGGCCGACATGTACTGTCCCCTATTTGTCCTACCACTAACCACATAATGATAGTAACGCTTTAGGGAAGTCGACATCGCTCACAGATCCCAAAGGTAGTCTCAAACAAGATCAAATCTCAGTCCTTGGGGTGCCCTAGAGGATGGTTCATTCCACAGTGCACATTATTGTATTTTTTCTTGAGTGACAGGTCTATGAATCTTCATGTCTGAGGGGGCTGGTGTTCAGTGTAAAGCACAGTCACTGGGTGTACTCTCTCTCTCTCTCTCTCGCTCTCTCTCTCTCTCTCTCTTGCTCTGTATCTATGTACTGTTGCCTCATTGTTCAGACCCTGGGCTTGAAGAAAAACTGAGGGGAAAACAAGAAAAATGTCATCACCCTTCTGAAATGTTACGTTTTTCTTCTTCTGTATACATAACAACTTAGTCTCTGTGTGTGTGTGTGCTGTATGTGTGTGTGCCTGTACGTGTGTGTGCGTGTGTGTGTGCGTGTGCGTGTGTGCATGCGTATACAGTATGTGGACGGATGGGGACTGAGAGGTACTTGGTGACAACAATCATTTTATTAACTTAATTAGCCTTGAAGATCAAACAGAAACAATTAAGACTATGTGATGTCTGTACAACCATGCCATCTGGCTCCCAGTGAGGGGTCTGTGATGTAGAAGATTATCTTTGTTTTCAGGAACAAAGATCTGTGATCACAGGTTTAGAACAGTGATGGATTATCTTTGTTTTCAGGAACAAAGATCTGTGATCACAGGTTTAGAACAGTGATGGATTATCTTTGTTTTCAGGAACAAAGATCTGTGATCACAGGTTTAGAACAGTGATGGATTATCTTTGTTTTCAGGAACAAAGATCTGTGATCACAGGTTTAGAACAGTGATGGATTATCTTTGTTTTCAGGAACAAAGATCTGTGATCACAGGTTTAGAACAGTGATGGATTATCTTTGTTTTCAGGAACAAAGATCTGTGATCACAGGTTTAGAACAGTGATGGATTATCTTTGTTCTAACAATCTTTACCAAGAGCAAGGTATTGTGTTTCAAGAAACATGTACAGAGAAGAATCTCAGTCCAGAGCCAACATATGTGTTTCTGGAGTAAATGTACCACGGTCAGGACCGGTGTCAAGCTTGTGAGCTTTGTGAAGAGTTATTTCCCTTCTTTCTAAGTAAGGAGACTTAAATTACTTTTCCCCCCAAGACCAGCTATTAAAGCTGCTAGCTGCATTTCCAATGTGAGGTCTCGGTCTAAACAAAATTGTTAGATTATATTGCCACCTAGTGGTGTAGCATGACAATGCAGTATTCTAACTAAGTGCAGCACATCCGGTTGATTTTAGGTGAACTGGAGGATAACTGAAGGTTTTGGAAGGAGCTAGTCTTAATTTAAATTAGAACTTAAACAGACATTAGACCAATACTCTTGCAATGAACAATACAGTAGGACAACAGATTGTTTATTTTAAGATGTAGGCATGACATAACAGTCAGATACCTCAGTGGGCTCAGATACCTCAGTAGGCTCAGATACCTCAGTGGGCTCAGATACCTCAATGGGCTCAGACACCTCAATGGGCTCAGACACCTCAATGGGCTCAGACACCTCAGTGGGCTCAGACACCTCAGTGGGCTCAGACACCTCAGTGGGCTCAGACACCTCAGTGGGCTCAGACACCTCAATGGGCTCAGACACCTCAATGGGCTCAGATACCACAGTGGGCTCAGACACCTCAGTGGGCTTATACACCTCAGTGGGTTCAGATACCTCAGTGGGCTCAGACACCTCAGTATGTCCCTCTGACTTGCAGTTAGTTAGCTTATGACAATAAATATGGACCATACTGCACATTGATCAATCACTACAGATGAACAGAGAATGTATTCAAATTGGACACTAATAAAAATGCATAGACTAAATATGCCTAAAATACATTGGCAATCTTCTAAGAAAAACTGTTTTCTTGAATAATCTTCATCCTCAAACCACTGTAATATGGATTCCCCTCTAGTTTGGGATGAGGACATAACGATCACGCTTAGGAGCAGTCAGGTGTTTGTCACAAGTTAATGAGAGGGAGAAGGAGAAAGTACCATGGTTCAGTCCACAGTGATGATAATGGTTCCCATGCTGTGTGTTTATATATCACTGACCTGGGGGGTTGTGTTTATATAGGGGCTTATACCACACCTGGAGTGTTAGACGGTGATGATAATGCTTCCCATGCTGTGTGTTTATATATCACTGACCTGGGGGGTTGTGTTTATATAGGGGCTTATACCACACCTGGAGCGTTAGACGATGATGATAATGGTTCCCATGATGTGTGTTTATATATCACTGACCTGGGGGGTTGTGTTTATATAGGGGCTTATACCACACCTGGAGCGTTAGGTGGTGATGGGTATTTACAGTGCCAAAGTGGATCATGGGTAGTATACCAATGGGCCTGTATGGATTTCCATGCCACAATTTGACGTAACCCTCTGGTTCAGGCCCACCCATCACCCCTTATACTGAACCCACGGTCCACAAAGACAGTCAGTCTGCCTCTCCCTACCAACAGAGGGCAGCAATCAGGAGACAGGTTGGGAGAACTCACCCCACAAGGTGTCTGTTCTGTCTTGTTTTTCTCAATCCCATTGTCTGTCACATTCTGACCAATAGCTGCTTGTAGATTATCCCTCACCTTGGTGTCATGAACCAAGTCACGCAGAGGGAGACCAGTGAAGGACAGAATGTCTGGGATCCTTTCTAGACTATTCAGACATTTTTTTGAAGCCTTCAGAGTCTGGTTTGGTCATGGAAACCTCACCCATCCAGCCATCCCCACCTGTCACCTCAGTGCTGTGACTCAGGAAACCCTTGTCATAATCTGTAATACTATCTTCATTATTAAAGACCTTTGAACCCTGCCCACTCAACACATTTAACAACCCCATGCCATCAGACATGACTGATGTTGGACGTGTACTCCTTTGGGAGAGAAGCTATGTCCCGCTGGGCCTCTACTGGAGGCCCTGAATCTAGGAGATGGAAAGAGCAAGGGTACTGTGAGGGTGGGTGGTGTTGACAGGGTACTATGAGGGTGGGTGGTGTTGACAGGGTACTGTGAGGGTGGGTGGTGTTGACAGGGTACTATGATAGTGGGTGTTGTTGACAGGGTACTGTGAGGGTGGGTGGTGTTGACAGGGTACTATGAGGGTGGGTGTTGTTGACAGGGTACTATGAAGGTGGGTGTTGTTGACAGGGTTCTGTGAGGGTGGGTGGTGTTGACATGGTACTGTGAGGGTGGGTGGTGTTGACACGGTACTGTGGGGGTGGGTGGTGTTGACATGGTACTGTGAGAGTGGGTGGTGTTGACATGGTACTGTGAGGGTAGGTGGTGTTGACAGAGTACTGTGAGGGTGGGTGGTGTTGACATGGTACTGTGAGGGTGGGTGGTGTTGACATGGTACTATGAGGGTGGGTGGTGTTGACAGGTTAATGTGGAGGTGGGTGGTGTTTACAGGTTAATGTGAGGGTGGTTGGTGTTGACATGGTACTGTGAGGGTGGGTGGTGTTGACACGGTACTGTGAGGGTGGGTGGTGTTGACATGGTACTGTGAGAGTGGGTGGTGTTGACATGGTACTGTGAGGGTGGGTGGTGTTGACATGTTAATGTGAGGGTGGGTAGTGTTGACAGATTAATGTGAGGGTGGGTGGTGTTGACAGGTTAATGTGAGGGTGGGTGGTGTTGACAGGGTACTGTGAGGGTGGGGGGTGTTGACAGGATATTGTGAGGGTGGATGGTGTTGACACGGTACTGTGAGGGTGGGTGTTGTTGACATGGAACTGTGAGGGTGGGTGGTGTTGACATGTTAATGTGAGGGTGGGTAGTGTTGACAGATTAATGTGAGGGTGGGTGGTGTTGACAGGTTCCTGTGAGGGTGGGTGGTGTTGACAGGGTATTGTGAGGGTGGGTGGTGTTGACAGGGTACTGTGAGGGTGGGTGGTGTTGACAGGGTACTGTGAAAGGTAGGTGTTGTTGACAGGTTAATAATGTGAGTGTGGGTGGTGTTGACAGGATTTGTTGTTTTTGTTAGCTATGAAGAAATGTGAATTATATTGCACTGGTAGGCCTCGTCATGTACTGTGAATTTACATTCCATTCTTAAATAATCTTGTCATACAGTTTATGTGCATGAGTTACACTGATCACAAACTGATCATTCAGACATGACCTGACTTGTAGTGAGAGCAGGCAAACTGGTGGAAGGTGAAGGAGGACTTGTCTGTCTTGAAGTACGAGGCTGCAGCACTTTGCTGCCCGCCAGATGCAACCATACATCCTTCAGGTTGAGCCCCACCTTCCAGTCATTCTGTATTATAGAGGTGGAGCTCTGTACAAGAGAGGGGACGGGTGTAAATGAGGAGCAGTGAATGTCCTTCCTGCAGTTGTTTTGGGATTGCCAGGCCACCATGTAGAGAGGGAGTTTCTGCAGCTGACTTCCCATAAATGGCTTATTACATACAGTGCATGAGTTGGTAGTTGGGCTCCCGAGTGGCGCAGCGGTCTAAGGCATTGCATCTCAGTGCTAGAGGCATCATTACAGACCCTGGTTTGATTCCAAGCGGTATCACACTGGCCGTGATATGGCGGCGCACAATTGGCCCAGCGTCGTACTGGTTAGGGTTTGCTAGGCCGTCAATGTAAATAAGAATTTGTTCTTAACTGACTTGCTTAGTTAAATAAAGGTTAATAAGTAGTTATAAACATCAAGCACATAGGCCCCTTTGCTCTGCAGTGTCACCACATCATAGCCCTCCCTAGCTAGTTTGTAGCCAGGCACAAAGAGAAGAGAATTACATTATTTTGGGGTCCCTGGGTGACAGGTGAACACTCCATCCAGGTGAGAGAGAGCCAAGAGACCCAGGAACACCAGGGGAGAGAGGAGGATTGATGCTGTTATTATTGTCAATCCTGATTGGTCAATCTAGAAGAGATGATGTAATAACTAAGGTGATGGATTCTGTGTGGGTTTGTAGAAATGGTATAAACAATTTTATTGGAAAAGTACCAAAACTGTAAAATTAGAACAAATGTGAATATGTACAGTCTAGAAAATGACAGTTTGTCTCGTAGTCAACACACTAACATTAGTTCAAAATGTATTTTGTTTTATAAAACGGGTTGTTTGGATCCTGGATGCTGATAGGACGAGCAGCGTTCCAACCCGTGCTGTATTGGCTGTCACAGACACACCTATGACTTGCAACAGCTCCATCTGAAATGTATCACTTCGCCTCGATATGAATACCATGTTCATGTTCCTATCCGAATAATCAAATCAAATGTATTTATATAGCCCTTCTTAGATCAGCTGATATCTCAAAGTGCTGTACAGAAACCCAGCCTAAAACCCCAAACAGCAAGCAATGCAGGTGTAGAAGCACGGTGGCTAGGAAAAACTCCCTAGAAAGTCCAAAAACATAATCTCTTGTATTTATCTCAACTTGCACATTAGTTTCCCTTGCTTCCAGCCTAGCATTTAGTTTGGTACAGTGGGTTTTAATATAAGCCTAGCAATTAGTTTGGTACAGTGGGGGTTAATATAAGCCTAGCATTTAGTTTTGTACAGCGGGGTTAATATAAGCCTAGCATTTAGTTTGGTACAGCGGGGTTAATATAAGCCTAGCATTTAGTTTGCTACTGCAGGGTTAATATAAGCCTAGCATTTAGTTTGGTACATCGGTCTAATATAAGCCTAGTATTTAGTTTGGTACAGCGGGGTTAATATAAGCCTAGCATTTAGTTTGGTACAGCGGGCTAATATAAGCCTAGCATTTAGTTTGGTACAGCGGGGTTAATATAAGCCTAGCATTTAGTTTGGTACAGCGGGGGTTAATATAAGCCTAGCATTTAGTTTGGTACAGCGGTGTTAATATAAGCCTAGCATTTAGTTTGGTACAGCGGGGGTTAATATAAGCCTAGCATTTAGTTTGGTACAGCGGGGGTTAATACAAGCCTAGCATTTAGTTTGGTACAGCGGGGTTAATATAAGCCTAGCATTTAGTTTGGTACAGCGGGGGTTAATATAAGCCTAGCATTTACTTTGGTACAGCGGTGTTAATATAAGCCTAGCTGTCTGCTTGTCAGACATCGATCTCTGTAGTACCATACCACCAAAACCCCTGAAATTTCCATCCCTAACTATAACATTTTCCACCAACATAGAACTGCCAAAGGGAGTGGAGTTGCAATCTACTGCAGAGACAGCCTGCAGAGTTCTGTCATGCTATCCAGGTCTGTTCCCAAACAGTTCGAGCTTCTACTTTTAAAAATCCACCTTTCCAGAAATAAGTCTCTCACTGTTGTCGCTTGTTACAAACCCCCCTCAGCCCCCAGCTGCGCCCTGGACACCATATGTGAATTAATTGCCCCCCATTTATCTTCAGAGTTTGTACTGTTAGGTGACCTAAACTGGGATGTGCTTAACACCCCGGCCATCCTACAATCTAAGCTAGATGTCCTCAATCTCACCCAAATTATCATGGAACCTACCAGGTACAACCCCAAATCCGTAAACTCGGGCACCCTCATAGATATCATCCTGACCAACCTGTCCTCTAAATACACCTGCTGTCTTCAACCAGGATCTCAGCGATCGCTGCCTCATGGCCTGCGTCCGTAATGGGTCTGCGGTCAAACGACCACCCCTCATCACAGTTAAACGCTCTCTAAAACACTTCAGCGAGCAGGCCTTTTTAATCGACCTGGCCCAGGTATCCTGGAAAGATATTGACCTCATTCCGTCATTAGAGGATGCCTGGTTATTCTTAAATAAGCATGCCCCATTCAAAAAATGTAGAACCAGGAACAGATATAGCCCTAGGTTCACTCCAGACCTGACTGCCCTTGACCAGCACTATAACATCCTGTGGCGTACTGCATTAGCATCGAATAGCCCCCGCGATATGCAACTTTTCAGGGAAGTTAGGAACCAATATACACAGGCAGTTAGGAAAGCAAAGGCTAGCTTATTCAAACAGAAATTTGCATCCTGTAGCACAAACTCCAAAAAGATCTGGGACACTGTAAAGTCCGTAAATAGCCCATAAGAGCACCTCCTCCTCAGAATAAGAGCACCCACCTCCTCACTGCACTGAGGCTAGGAAACACTGTCACCACCGATAAATCTACGATTGTTGAGAATTTCAATAAGCATTTTTCTACGGCTGGCCTTGCTTTCCACCTGGCTACCCCTACCCCGGTCAACAGCTCTGCACCCTCCACAGCAACTTGCCCAAGCCTCCCCCACTTCTCCTTCACCCAAATCCAGATAGCTGATGTTCTGAAAGAGCTGCACAATCTGGACCCCTACAAATCAGCTGGGCTAGACAATCTGGACCCTCTTTTTCTAAAATTATCCGCCGCAATTGTTGCAACCCCTATTACTAGCCTGTTCAACCTCTCTTTCGTATCGTCTGAGATCCCCAAAGATTGGAAAGCTGCTGCGGTCATCCCCCTATTCAAAGGGGAGACACTCTAGACCCAAACTGTTACAGACCTACAAACAGATCACCGACCATTTCGAATCCCACCGTACCTTCTCCACTATAAAATCTGGTTTCCGAGCTGGTCATGGGTGCACCTCAGCCACGCTCAAGGTCCTAAATGATATCATACCCGCTGTCGACAAAAGACAATACTGTGCAGCCGTCTTCATCGACCTGGCCAAGGCTTTCGACTCTGTCAATCACCGCATTCTTATCGGCAGACTCAACAGCCTTGGTTTCTCAAATGACTGCCTTATCTGGACCTCTGGCAGTCTCTATGGGGGTGCCACAGGGTTCAATTCTCGGGACGACTCTTTTCTCTGTATACATCAATGATGTCTCTCTTGCGGCTGTTGATTCTCTGATCCACCTCTACGCAGACGACACCATTCTGTATACTTCTGGCCCTTCTTTGGACACTGTGTTAACTAACCTGCAGACGTGCTTCAATGCCATACAACTCTCCTTCCGTGGCCACCAACTGCTCTTAAATGCAAGTAAAACTAAATGCATGCTCTTCAACCGATCGCTGCCCGCATCTGTCCACTACTAGCATCACTAGTCTGGATGGTTCTGACTTAGAATATGTGGACAACTACAAATACCTAGGTGTCTGGTTAGACTGTTAACTCTCCTTCCAGACTCATATTAAGCATCTCCAATCCAAAATTAAATCTAGAATCGGCTTCCTATTTCGCAACTAAGCATCCTTCCCTCATGCTGCCAAACATACCCTCGTAAAACTGACTATCCTACCAATCCTTGACTTTGGCGATGTCATTTACAAAACAGCCTCCAACACTCTACTCAGCTAATTGGATGCAGTCTATCACAGTGCCATCCGTTTCGTCACCAAAGCCCCATATACTACCCACCACGGTGACCTGTATGCTCTCGTTGGCTGGCCCTCGCTTCATATTCGTCGCCAAACCCACTGGCTCCAGGTCATCTATAAGCCCTTGCTAGCTAAAGCCCCGCCTTATCTCAGCTCACTGGTCACCATAGCAGCACCCACCGTACCTCCAGCAGGTATATTTCACTGGTTACCCCCAAAGCCAATTCCTGCTTTGGCCGCCTTTCCTTCCAGTTCTCTGCTGCCAATGACTGGAACGAATTGCAAAACTCACTGAAGCTGAAGACTCATTTCTCCCTCACTATCTTTAAGCATCAGCTATCAGAGCAGCTTGCAGATCACTGCACCTGTATGTAGCCCACCTGTAAATAGCTCATCTGTAAATAGCCCATCCAACTAGCTCATCCCCATATTGTTATTTATTTTATTTATATATATTATTTTTTTTGCTTCTTTGCACCACAGTATCTCTACTTGCACATTCATCTTCTGCACATCTCACCCCAGTGTTAATTTGCGAAATTGTAATTATTTTGCCACTACTGCCTATTTATTGCCTTTCCTCCCTAATCTAACTTAATTTGCACACACTGTATATATACTTTTCTATTGTGTTATTGACTGTACATTTGTTTATGTGTAGCTCTGTGTTGTTGTTTGTGTCACACTGCTTTGCTTTATCTTGGCCAGGTCGCAGTTGTAAATGAGAACTTGTTCTCAACTGGCTGAATAAAGGTGATTTTTTTATTTATTTTTAAATACTGTATGTGGAAATGTCTTATGTCCCTCCTATATGTAGTGTTGGTACATGGAATATTCCTCAACTGCACATATCATAAATTACTATTGCAAATAGAAGTATTATGTTCAACAACTGACATTTTCAGATATTCATTTGACAATCACACTTTGGTGCTTACAATTCATTCTCTATTGTCATAGACTTGGTGGGCACTGTCATCTGTGAATTTTGTGATATGACTTTCTTTAAACACGTACTGATGAAACTGTCACTTAATATTTTTTTCTTAAAGTCTACAAACGCTCTACATTTATTCACTCTGTGATAGGGTTGGATCCTATATGCTACTTGTATTACTGTACTGTAAATGGTTCAGTGCCTATAATGTAGGCTGTGTGTAGAATGGAGCATAAAGGAAATGATCTCTACTAATAAATTACTACTAGATTATAGTGAAAACAGCATACACATTTGGCTTTTGTATTAATTTGCCTATAACTAATCATAATTCCATTATTTTTACATAAAAAAAGAGAATACTTCAAAATGAGAAGGTCCTGCCATGGAAAAGACGACATAAAGTGGAAAGGATGGGAAATAACTCCCACCATGCAGCAGGACACCTTCAGCTGTGGGGTCTTTGTAATGCAGGTTTGATAGTTATATTTTCAATAATGAATGGTTAGCTGTTATGTGACAATTAGGTCAAAAACTATATTAGATTTTTTTGGTATAGATGGCCAAGGAAGTTGGACAGAACTTCCCCAACATCCCCTCCCAAATTGATATGGAACCTTCAAAAACACATGGAGCAACTGCGAAAAGAAATGTCTGAGGATATACTAAAAATGTCTGGTATGTAATGACATTTAATTCAAAGTAAATGTAAATTCTTTATGTTTATGTACTTGTGTGGGACAGCCATATGTTCAGTTCATGCCTATGATTTCAGAGTTCAACAAAGCCAACAACTGCTTCATGTGTGCCACTGATAAAGAACCTGGATGTGGCCCAAAGACTGACTGGGTTAGTAACTTTATTTAACATGTTTATAATCTTTTGACAACAGTGATGGCATGGAAGACAATTTATGATATAACACAATGGACGTCTAATTCGTCATCGTTGATATCTGATTTTATTTACAACGTGTTACGCTTTGTTTTGTTTTGATTGGATGTTTTGCATGCCAACGGTGGTTCCATGTGCTGTAACTAGGAAGGAAGACAAAATAGTTCAACAGAGTGAAGAACACAAACTGGAAGTGCAGTTTTTGTTGTCGAAAATGTATGCTATACCACATCCACACTGAAGAGGCTCTGACATGTACATCAACCAGGGATAAAGAGAAAGTTAACACTGTAAAATGTTTCATACTTAATTGAAGTTAAGTGTCTGCTGACATGTTGGAAAAGATTAAAGGTCTACAATTTGTTTAATTTGTCAATATTACATTTTTATTCATTGATTTACTGGCCACCATGACTGTGGTTACATGATCAGTATATGTATTGACCAGTAAACCCACTGCAGCCTACCTCACCAGCTCACTCTCCATCCCTGGTTTGGACAATTAATAGCATGACTCTCGTACTTTGCCCTTTTCCTTTATGGTTGATATTAACAACGAAAGGAGATATTATCTGTCTCTCTCCTATTGTGTACCACTGTTAAATACTGTGGAAAAATTAAAAACAGGGAAAATAAGTGCTTAGAACTACCGATTATTGTAGATAAATATTAAAGAAAAGGGTAAACACAACACTGGACTGAACCCCCTAATTGTCAAACTAATAATAACGTACAACAACACAGAAGATACATGACTAGAGTTTATGCAATATGGGTGTATATCCACTGCACGCTTCTTAGGTGTGTAATTGACATGACCAAGGAGCTACTGCAAATTTGAAACTATGAAAAATATACGTTTCACCTCATGATTTTACAGTACACAAACAAGAGTGTGCAATATAGAAGGGTCGTCAGCGGACATTAGGTCACATGACCAAGGAGCTATTGAAATTCTACATTTTGACAAATTCATGTAAAACCATGTGAGATGAAAATGAACAAACTAAAGGGTGTTCAATGTATGTCTATGCCATCGGGTTAGATACAACCAGTTTTGAAAGTGTTAGGAGTAATGGTTAAAGAGCTATTGAAATTGGACACATTTTGATTTGTCACTATGTTGACGGTCCCTAACTGCGGTGGACGTAAGGAAAACTACAGGCGAATATCCGTCGAATATCCAACGTGAAACTGTTTTTACCTCGGTGGTGCCCAGACGAGACGAGAACTTTTTCTGAGCCAGTCGAAATCACGCATCAACATCGTTATCATGGACATATCCAAGTAGATAAAAATATATTTAAAAAAGTGTACTGTAATTCTAGGTTCAATGTTTGACGTGACTGAGTTAGCTGAAGTTGGCTAGCTATCTAGCAAGTGACAATAACGTTATCCGGCCTGCATAGCAACCATTTTGTTTAGAACGGACGACCAGGTCTTTTGCATAGCAACCATTTTGTTTAGAACGGATGACCAGGCCTTTTGCATAGCAACCATTTTGTTTAGAACGGATGACCAGGCCTTTTGCATAGCAAACATTTTGTTTAGAACGGAAGACCAGGTCTTTTGCATAGCAAAACTTGTCAGAAAAACGTTTTAATGAAAACATGTCATTCATTGTTATTTTATTTTAATATGTTGTAAAAAGTTTTATTTAAGCATGATAATGCCCTATAAGCTGATGTTTGGAGGATATATTTGCACAGGTGTTGCAAAACGTGCCAATATTTCCTCCAAACACCAGCTTATCGGGCATTATCACTTATATACAACGTTTAGATGAAGTTGTAAAGACTATAAACTAGCTTTACTTCATTTCGTTGTACCTTTTTTTCAACTGACATTTCTTTGTATGTGTCCATTAAAATTATACCAGCTGATTAATGATTTCGACTGGCTGATAAACGTTGCCTGCCTGTCTCGTCCCGACACCTACACATACATGACTGTGGGACAATTTGAATATTGAAACAATGTTGCAAATGTCAGAGAGACAGACAACAAGATGTATACAAATCTCAGCTGTTGAAAACGAACTGTTAGTCTAAAAGAATTGTGAGATAATGTCTAGATACCTTTTTATAGTGGAGAACCAGTTTGTAATTTGCCAGGCTGGGCTGATGAGACAGTGGTTTGCGCAGTCAGATGGAATAGAGTAAATAGGCATTATAAGGTCATAGATTTTCAAAATGTCTCTTCTCTCTCATGGTAGCCAGTCTTCATGAAATGATCTATTTTTCCGCTCTCTTATATAGTACGAATATGAAAGTACTAAACACATTACACTAAAGGTGCATCAGAAAACATGGTGTAACTTGATATTGTTATTGATAATAACGTCTTCCTCATGGTTTTTGAAAGATATGATACATAGCCTAAGTATTTGAAATTATTTAGCGCTACTCTTATCTCATCATTACAACCCCAAAAACATTAGTTGCAGGGGTTTACATTTTCAACAAGAACAAGAACCAACATTGACTAAGATGCTTCATACTTTACTATTATCACAGACGCCTCATCAAAATAAAAACTGCTGCATCATGAGTCCAAAAGGTACATCATCTCATATCTAGTTATAAAGCCAAATCACAAACACAGATTAAAATGAGCAAACATGTCTATTGATGTGAAGGCTATGTAAAACTGTTATCAATATAAAAATGCCACTCCGTAGTACATTTTAGTCAATTAGCAGAGCTCTTATCCACAGCGACTTACCGGAGCAATTAGGGTTAAGTGCTTTAATGAATTATTTATTTTTTCTACTTGGGCAACAGGGTTGACATGTCATGCTCGACCCGCTCAGTTGACTGTTGGATGTTAAATGTTTATTTTGAAAAATAATATTTAAAAAGGAATAGTTTTCCAATTTTAAAATTAGATTTCAGTTACAGAGCTGACCTTAAACCTGGGGGACAAATTTAAATGAATCACATCAAATAAATAATAGTTTTCTGAAACAACTTTGTTAAAGCAAATAACTAGGGCTTTACAACGATGGTGAAAATATTCCTATAAGTGAGACAAACATGATTCCTGTAGGCTATCAGTCATAAATTGTGTTTAGGATTTGTGTAATGCATATCGCTTATATGCCTAGCCTGGCTCAGGTGTTTTAAAACATGTGTAGAAGAAAACAGGAACAGTAGTGTTTCTTAAGTCCTCACGGGGCGAGCACTAGGGTCCATTCTTTATCCTACCAATCTTTATACTGGATGAGTTAGTGTTTAAATGTCCACGTTATTAGAAACAATGAAAACATTTAAATACAAATCCCATCAGATTTCCCAAAGAGTCTTGAAGAATATCACTTATAAATAAGCAAATAGGCTCAGTATAACTATTGTAACCCATCAGAACCCAAAATATAAGCTTGTTTTAATTGTAAATAAACATCTATATAGCTTCAAAACATAGTTGTTGATCCCATGTATTGTCAGTCCTTGCATCATAGCTCTATCTATGAATTTGAGAGTGGTTACACTTCTCCACTCCAATCCCTCAGCTGTTAACAAAAACAAGTGGCGGTGTCTGAATTGTTATTTTGCAAATCCCAGATTACCGCTTTGCTTTGGCAGAAAATATAGGTGTATTTGTTATGGTAATACAAAATAAGATTTTTTTTTTGATATAAATGTCAAATATATGTGAAATATTATTCCTTCAAATAAAATGTATTTACTTTGTGCTAAATACAATATTTAATTAAAAAGCATTTCTCGCTGATAGGAACCACAGCTTGCTCGGATAGGAACCAAGTTGGTAGTTGTTTCCTCAGTTGAGGTCGGTGCTTTCATTGAATGGGCATATCAAAATGGCGGACCAAGAAGTCTCGGTGAGGGAGTTCGTTGCTGTTACAGATGTTGATGAGGAGAGGGCCCGTTTTTTCTTGGAGTCTGCCGGCTGGGATTTGCAGGTACGTACAAGTTGTACTAAATGGGATATTTGATTTCAACTCACAACGATATACGAATGACAGTAGTTAGCTAGCTGCCAGACCACCACTGCTAGCCGGTACTAGATAACTAACGAAGCTAGTTTGTAACGATTTGTGCAAGTCACTCTTTCTCACAACAAAAGCTTGAATGACCATTGTTGTCTAGGACCTAAATCTACCAATCAGTTTACAATCACTGTCTAATAGTTAGCTTGGCTAACGTTAGTTAACTTGCTCTAAGACTGGCAGATAGAATTGTTCAGCAGTTTTTAAAAAATATATTTTTATTTAACTAAGCAAGTATTTTAATAATGTCTCTTTCTCAACACAGTCATCTAATAACATTCATATTTACAATGACGGCCTTGTTCAGGGGCAGAATGCCAGATTTTGTCAGCTCAGGGATTTGATCTGGCAACCTTTTGGTTACTAGTCCAACTCTCTAACCACTAGGCTACCTGCCGCTCCAGTTAACCTAGTTCATAATCATAACTAGCTAACATTAATCTTCATCAAGTGACTGAGATGATAGCTAATTTATCAGATTTTCGCATCCTATCTAATTTCTAGTTTAATAACATAATTTTTAGTTAGCTACCTTTTTAAATTTGGCAAGTTCACAATTAAGCTCTAGCAAAGTAGTTGGCGATCAAGTTTAGACTGTGACTAGACACTGACATCTTGATGTTTGGATGACATGGCGTTTTGTTCTGTTTCCTTAGCTTGCCCTGGCCAGTTTCTTTGAAGATGGTCCTGAGGATGACATCGTGACACTTCCTCAGCCAGAGAGTGGTGGATCCTCTGTGCCTCGTCCTACGGGGCCAAGGTACATAGCTAACTAACTGACCTCCGTAAATCTGTTGTTACTCTGTTAGTCTCGGTATAATTTAGGATAGGCTATATCTAAGTCATTTCAGTGTTTCTCTTGTCAAACTTAAAATAAAATAAAATCCTATTGAAGCATTTCATGTTACATGATAGATGTTGATGGTTATTTTTGTGTGTGTTTCTGTTGTGTAAAGGAGTGAAAATAGGGTGACCTCCTTCAGAGATATGATGCATGAGGAAGTAGATGACAGTGATGAGGAGGAAGGGCAAAGGTAGGTTTGACTATACTTCTGTGACTTTGGGGTATTTTCAATGAATTTGAAAATGAATTGTAGTTGTCTATGTGCATTTTGGACAGTAGTGTAGTGAGGCTCTAGGTCCCAGATCTGTTTCTGCCTACTCCAGTGTCATTGTCAAGCCAAACAGCATGACAATTCCATGAGGAGTTGGCAAGAGAGCAGAACCACAGAAACCTACTGGTACCCAGGCTAGTGAGCCTCCAGAATGTTTCTGTACTCGGTTCTCTGTAGGCTGGTATTGCTTTCTGCTGCATCAACAGATTCTTCTGGGTGGGGGTGGGTCCCTGTGTTATTGTTTTCATCGTCCACACAATTGCAGCACTGGTGTTGTAACCAGAAGCTTGGATTAGATCCAAAATCCAGGTTGTGTTATTTCCCCTCTTCAATGGCCACACCCTCCCTCGGCTTCCCACCAGGTTCTTTGCTGGGGGCTCTGAACGCAGTGGGCAGCAGATAGTGGGACCCCCCAAAAAGAAGAGCTCTAATGAGGTGGTGGAGGACCTCTTCAAGGGGGCTAAGGAGCATGGGGCTGTACCCGTGGAGAAGGCTGGGAGGGGCCCAGGAGAGCCTAGTCGAGCCAGGGTATGAAAAGATTCTCAGTGATACGTTCTGCACCAGGATCATTCTTTTTTTAATTTACTGATCATATGTATGTGTTATTAGCCCTATGTTTTGGGATTGATGGATCCAATGGTGTAAGATGTTAGTTGTCATGTTTTTCAAACTCTTATCTCTCCTCTTTCCCTCTAGCCCTTTATTGGTGGTGGCTACCGGCTTGGTGCCGCGCCTGAGGAGGAGCCTGTTTACGTGGCTGGGGAGAGAAGAGCAGCTAACAGCCAGCAGGATGTGAGTGTTTGACAGTGATTTTTTTTTTTATATATATATATTTTTTTGTATTGCTAGTATACATTAGATCTCAGAAAAATACATTTACTTCAGTTTACTTCTTTACCTACTTATGTATTTTCTTTACTATGTGCTGAAGGTGCATATAGTCCTGAAGCTGTGGAAGACAGGTTTCAGCCTGGATGACGGTGAACTCAGAAACTACAGCGACCCTGGAAACGCCATCTTCCTGGAGTCCATCCGCAGGGGGTGAGTACATTGTTTGTACCGTGTCCTTGTCATACTATTTATATGACGACAGCTCATGTCACACATCACCATTTTTCTCAAACCATTTAAAACGTTCTAAATGGATTTATGGCACTGGACAGCTGGAGGCTACGTGTCCCTCTCTGAAGTCTGTTTTCTTATTGCTGTGGAGCATTGTAATAACAGAAGTCCTTCGTCCTTTCAGGGAGATTCCTTTGGAGTTGAGGCAGCGTTCCCGAGGGGGTCAGGTCAACTTGGATATGGAGGACAATCGGGATGAGGACTTCTCCAAACCCAAGGTTGCCTTCAAGGCATTCGGTGGGGAAGGACAGAAACTGGGCAGGTGGGTGAGTTCTATTTTAATAGAATTCAACACAGAGGAAAGGAATGAAATGGTCCCCCCTTTTCAGCACAATGCGTTAATAAGGTGACTGTTACACCTTATTACCACAAGGTGGTAGTAAGGGCTATTTTGGCACAAAGTGATATTGTATTTGATGGACTTTTGAAGTTAAATTGCTGGGTTACATTTAGATTTTTTCAAAACTTGATATTATCTTCTGGGAAAATGTGCACGTATAATATTTTCTTCAAGTTTATTTAAAATATAGTATAATCACAGTAAATGTCTCTTTCCCACCTCACCCGTCCATTCAGTGCCACCCCTGAGCTGGTGTCTGCTCCGTGTATGGGGGACCAGGATCCGGTAGCCAGTGAGACCCAGGCCATCGCCTCTGTGAACCTGGACGCCTCCCAGCCTGTGACCAACATCCAGATCAGACTGGCCGACGGGGGGAGACTGGTGCAGAAGTTCAACCACACTCACAGGTCAGTGATGAAGCCATGAAGCTCTACATCACCCCCTCAATGAAGGGCATGTCCAACACCATATTACCTACTTTCTCCTCGTCATTTCTCTTCCCATCCTCAGGGTGTCAGACGTGCGTCAGTTTGTGGTGGGAGCTCGCCCTTTGATGGCGGCGACAGAGTTTGTGCTCATGACAACCTTCCCCAACAAGGAGCTTACTGACGAGAGCCAGTCGCTGCAGGATGCCAACCTGCTCAACGCAGTCATTGTGCAGCGACTAAAGTGATGGAGCCCCCTGGTTGCCTAGCTGGTTCACAGCTCTTTTAACCCCTGGAGGAATGAGACACCATGGACTTATGGACTTTTTTTTTCTTTCTATAGTGATGATACATTTTCCCTCTTCGGCTGTTTGCGAGGGGACGTGGGGAGCGGATAAGGCTTTTGACGAAAGACAGATCTGGTGGTAAAACCTGTTTAGAAAGTAGCTGTTGAACATGCACAGTAACAATAAAGCTTTCTTAACAGTTTCAGAGATTGCTTTAGATGTTTATAATACTGTCATTTCTGTTTTGTTCATCTTTCAATCATCTCTTCTTTGGCTCAACTCTTGCCTGCTTTTTCCACACAAGTTTCCATCATCTCAACTGAAAATGTACCCCTGCATCCCCGACGTACACCAATAGCCTGCTCCCATCAATTCACAACAAAACATCAACAACAAAAGACAGAATGGTTTTATTGAGACTTTCGTTTACCATTATAAACTGGGTGTATAACCTCCCCCCCCCCCCCCCCCCCCCCCCCCCCGCCCTCAGGACAGCCTCAAATCATAGAGGAATGGACTTTCTAATTTATTTTAAAAAATATATTATTTACAATGACAGCCTACCCCAGCTAAACCCAAACCTGGACGATGCTGGGCAAATTGTGCGCCGCCCTATGGGACTCCCAATCACGACCGGTTGTGATACAGCCTAGAATCGAACCAGGGTCTGTAGTGATGCCTCTAGCACTGAGATGCAGTGCCTTAGACCGCTGCGCCGCTCTGGAGCCCAAATGTAGGATCTTAATTTGAGAACAGAACAGCCTAATTTCGTTGAGGGCATGGACTCTACAAGGTGTTGAGAGCGTTCCACAGGAATGATGGCCCATGTTGCCTTCAATACTTCCCACTGTTGTGTCAAGTTGGCCGGATGTCCTTTTGGGTGGCGGACCATTCTTGATACACACAAGGAAACTGTTGAGCGTGAAAAACCCTGCAGCGTTACAGTTCTTGACACAAACCGGTGCACCTACTACTACAACCCGTTTGATTTAATAGATTAGGATCCCCATGGCAACGCTAATGGTGACAGCTAGTCTGACTGGGGTCCGACACATAACGAAAAATACATTTCAGACAAAATACTTTACAATTGACATACATTTAAAAACATAAACACATAGTGTGTGTGCGCATCTATCAGTTACACATACTGTACATGTCAGTACATAAACACAAGTGGGTCACATTTGGGGAGAGGCGTTGTGCTGCGAGGTGTTGCTTTATTAGCTTTTTTGAAACCAGGTTTGCTGTTCACTTGTGCTATATAAGATGGGAGTTCCATGCTCTCATAGCTCTGTATAATACTGTACGTTTCCTTGAATTTGTTCTGGACCTGGAGACTAAAAAGAAGTGTGTGTCAGTGCTGTGTGTAAGTTGACTTTCCAACACAATGCTTCTTATAAAAACAAGAAGTGACGCAATCAGTCTTTCCAGAGCATCTCTTTATTACGGGCAGAACTCTCCTCCATCTTCACAACCATTTAATTTATATGTTTTGACCATGACCGTTTACAATCGAAGGTAACTAAGTTAATTTTTTCTCAACTGGTTCAACAGCCAGTCCATTCATTACCTGATTCAGCTGAGGTCTAGAACTTAGGGAAGAAGAGAGATCACGACACAGGAAGAAGAGAGATCACGATAGAGAAATACACAGGAAGAAGTGAGATCACGATAGAGAAATACACAGGAAGAAGAGAGATGCAGTCAAACAAGTGAAAGCAACAATGCTCTTAGTTTTAGAGCTGTTTAAGACCAGTTTATTACTGGCCACCCATTCCAAAACAGACTGCAACTGATGCGTATAAATCGACGAATAATCAGGATACATGGGCACACATGCTTTGTTTAATGCAGGGGTGTCAAAGTCAAATGGACGGAGGGCCAAATAAAAAAATCAGCTACAAGACGAGGGCCGGACTGTTCGAATGTTCATTGAAAATTTTTTAAATGACGCATATAGTCTAGTGAACCTAATTGAACCTACTGAAAACCTAACAAATATATTACAATATGATCAGATAAATAAAGCAATATTTTCTTATGGCTCTGTCAGTAATCTTTAATTTTCAACAGACACAAAAGACAAATTTCCTTTATATAAATATCCCCATAACATGAACATTAAATGAAAGAAACCGGTATTCAAGGCACCATCAGTAGACTATATTTTCTATTTTAGCAAAAGTGGGCTAAATTTACTTCAAAGAAAAAACAATAATAGCAATTTTCTATCATCCACTCAACTGAAATATTTTTAAAATATAATTGGATTGAAATACAAAAAAATAAAGTGCAAAAATCTATTAATCAAAAACAACACTTTGTTTAAGGAGAAGTAACATGCAGTGAAAACAAATATTACATTTTAACTTTTAAACTTGAACTGAGTAAAAACTCTAAATATGTGATTGCACAGTAATGTTCACTTGTTTGAGGTTGAGGGTGATACTTGGTGGTGTCCCATCTTTTCCACAAGTTCATCAATGTTCGGGGTAAGGCTCTGAGCTGAAGAAATCCTCAGAATTGAGTGGAGGTGTTCAGCAGTAAGTCGACTTCTGTGTGATGTTTTGTTCAGGTTCATCAAAGAAAACAGTTGTTCACACAGGTATGTGCTGCCAAACATAGACAACGTTTGAGCAGCCTGGATGCGCAGCTGGGGCATTGTGCCGGGGAGGAAACGGGCGAACTCCGCAGCACCCACTGCCGCATATTTTGCCCTCAGTGCATCATTGCATTGGAGGTCAATCAACTCCATTTGGAGGTTTGGTGGTGAGCTTTCCACGTCAACAGCAAATGGGTTACCGAGCAGTTCCAACCTGCTTTTTTGTGCTTCAAAGTCAGCAAATCGGCGTCGAAAGTCAGCGGCAAGCACACCTATTTTATCAGCCAACTGTGTGCTCGGGAACGCACTGGTAGAGAGCTTCTCTTTCATGGTCTGGCAGCTGGGAAAGTGGCTCAAATTTTCTTTCCGCATCTGCGTCTCCCACAGAGTCAGTTTGGTTTTAAATGCCTTCACTGTACTGTACATATCAGAGATGACACGATCCCGACCCTGCAGCTGCAAGTTTATTGCATTCAGATGACTCGTAATGTCACACAGAAAAGCCATTTCACACAGAAACATTTCGTCTCGGAGTTGTGTTGTGTCTTTCCCTTTGCTGTCCAAGAACAGACAAATCTCCTCACGAAGCTCGAAACATCTTTGAAGCACCTTTCCCTGGCTTAGCCATCGCACCTCTGTGTGATAAGGCAAATCACCATGCTCCGTTTCTAACTCCGTCAGAAATGCCTTGAACTGGCGGTGATTCAAACCTTTGGCTCTGATAAAGTTAACTGTGCGCGTGATGATGCTCATTACATGCTCCATTTTCAAGGCTTTACCGCACAACGCTTCCTGGTGTATGATACAATGATAAGCTGTCAGCTCACCTGTCGCGTTTTCCTCTTGCATCTTTTCCCGTATCTTCGCCACCAGTCCGCTCCTGTGTCCACACATCGCAGGTGCTCCGTCGGTTGTCAAACCCACGAGTTTTTCCCAAGGCAGCTCCATCTCATTTACACATCTTGACACCTCTTCATACAAATCATGCCCCGTAGTTGTGCCATGCATAGGACGTAAAGCCAAAAACTCCTCTGTCACGCTTAGGTTGGAGTCCACTCCGCGGATGAAAATTGACAACTGGGCAATGTCAGAAATGTCGGTGCTCTCATCCACAGCCAAGGAATATGCAATAAAATCTTTTCCCTTTTTCACAAGCTGCTCTTTTAGATTGATGGACAACTGGTCTACTCTCTCGGCAATGGTGTTTCTGCTCAGACTCACATTTAAAAAGAGTTGCCTTTTTTCTGGGCAAACTTCGTCACAAACTTTAATCATGCAGTTTTTGATGAAATCCCCCTCCGTAAATGGCCGGGCTGATTTAGCGATCTCTTCTGCCAAAATAAAACTGGCCTTGACAGCAGCCTGGCCTTGTGATTTGGCTTTTTTGAACAGAGCCTGTCGAGATTTGAGGCCTCGTTTTAATTCCTCTGCCTTTTGTAGCCTTTGTTCCATGTCCATATTCTTGTTTTTGTCCGCGTGTTTCGTTTCATAATGTCGTCTCAGATTATACTCTTTCAGTACCGCCACACTTTCTCCACACAGAAGACACACAGGTTTTCCAGCTACCTTCGTGAACATATACTCCGACTCCCACCTTGTTTGAAACCCCCGGTTCTCAGTATCCACCTTCCGTTTTGCCATTTTTGATGGGTATCTGAAAGTTAATTTTACTGTGATGCTGACGACTGCTGTGCCAATAAATATTGAAATGAAGCAGCCTACTGCTCGGTGCGTCACCTTTGCATTGTGGGAAATGTAGTATTGGTGAGTGTAAAAGATCTGCGGGCTGCCGGCTTGCTGCGGGCCGGTTCTAATAATAAATCAAGATCATCCCAGGGGCCGTAAAAAAACCTTCTTGCGGGCCGGATGTGGCCCGCGGGCCTTGACTCTGACATATGTGGTTTAATGCCATTGGCATGTCATTGGTAAAAATAGAAATGAGTATAGGACCTAGAGAGCTGCCTTGCGGTACAGCACAATTTACATGTTTGACATTAGAGAAGCTTCCATTAAAGAAAACCCTATGTTATATTAGATATCTCTTAATCCACGATATGGTTGAAAAGCTTGAACAGCAGGTTATGGTCAATAATATCAAGGCTGCACTGAAATCTAACAGTACAACTCTCACAATCTTCAAAATGTATTTTAACCAATCATCAGTCATTTGTGTCAGTGCAGTAAATGTTGAGTCCCCTTCTCTATAACCATGCTGAAAGCCTGCTGTTAATTTGATTACAGAGAAGATGCATTGTATTGGTCAAATTAATTTATAAAGCCCTTCTTACATCAGCTGATGTCACATAGTGCTGTACAGAAACCCAGCCTAAAGCCCCAAACAGCAAGCAATGCAGGTGTAGAAGCACGGTGGCTAGGAAAAACTCCCTAGAAAGGCCAGAACCTAGGAAGAATCCTTGAGGAACCAAGCTATGAGGGGTGGCCAGTCATTTTCTGGCTATGCTGGGTGGAGATTAGAACAGAACATGGCCAAGATGTTCAATCACAGTAGTTGTTGAGGGTGCAACAGGTCAGCACCTCAGGAGTAAATGTCAGTTGGCTTTTCATAGCCAATTATTCAACTGCTGTCTCTAGAGAGTTGAAAACAGCAGGTCTAGGACAGGTAGCACGTCCGGTGAACTGGAGCAGCAGCACGGCCAGGTGGACCGGGGACAGCAAGGAGTCATCAAGCCAGGTAGTCCTGAGGCATGGTCCTAGAGCTCAGGTCCTCCGAGAGAGAGAAAGAAAGAGAATTAGAGAGAGCATACTTAAATTCACACAGGGCACCAGATAGACAGGATAAACACTCCAGATAGAACAGACTGACCCTAGCCCCCCGACACAAACGACTGCAGCATAAATACTGGAGGCTGAGACGAGGGGTCGGGAGACACTGTGGCCCCATGCGACAATACCCCCGGACAGGGCCAAACAGGCAGGATATAACCCCACCCACTTTGCCAAAGCACAACCCCCACACCACTAGAGGGATATCTTCAACCACCAACTTACCATCCTGAGACAAGGCCGAGTATAGCCCACAAAGATCACCACAGGACAACCCAAGGGAGGGTGCCAACCCGGACAGGAAGATCACGTCAGTGACTCAACCCACTCAAGTGACGCACCCCTCCTAGGGACGGCATGAAAGAGCACCAGTAAGCCAGTGACTCAGCCCCTGTAATAGGGTTAGAGGCAGAGAATCCCAGTGGAGAAAGGGGAACCGGTCGGTTTGTAGCTCAACTGCCTTTCCGTTCACCTTCACACTCCTGGGCCAGACTACACTCAATCATAGGACCTACTGAAGAGATTAGTCTTCAATAAAGACTTAAAGGTTGAGACCGAGTCTGCGTCTCTCACATGGGTAGGCAGACTATTCCATAAAAATGGAGCTCTATAGGAGAAAGCCCTGCCTCCAGCTGTTTGCTTAGAAATTCTAGGGACATTAAGGAGGCCTGCGTCTTGTGACCATAGCGTACGTGTAGGTATGTACGGCAGGACCAAATCGCGAGGATAGGTAGGAACAAGCCCATGTAATGCTTTGTAGGTTAGCAGTAAAACCTTGAAATCAGCCCTTGCATTAACAGGAAGCTAGTGTAGAGAGGCTAGCTAGCACTGGAGTAATATGATCACATTTTTTTGGTTCCAGTCAAGATTCCAGCAGCCGTGTTTAGCACTAACTGAAGTTTATTTAGTGCTTTATCCGGGTAGCCGGAAAGTAGAGCATTGCAGTAGTCTAACCTAGAAGTGACAAAAGCATGGATACATTTTTCTGCATCATTTTTGCAATGTTACGTAGATGGAAAAAAGCTGTCCTTGAAACAGTCTTGATATGTTTGTCAAAAGAAAGATCAGGGTCCAGAGTAACGCCGAGGTCCTTCACAGTTTTATTTGAGACGACTGTACAACCATCAAGATTAATTGTCAAATTCAACAGAAGATCTCTTTGTTTCTTGGGACCTAGAACTAGCATCTCTGTTTTGTCCGAGTTTAAAATTAGAACATTTGCTTTTATGTCTGAAACACAGGCTTCCAGGGAGGGCAATTTTGGGGCTTCACCATGTTTCATCGAAATGTACAGCTGTGTGTCATCCGCATAGCAGTGAAAATTAACATTATGTTTCCGAATGCAATTGTCAAACGCAATTGTTTCCAACAGTTTTCTAAGAGCTGGCAGCAAGCTGATAGGTCTGCTGTTAGAACCAGTAAAGGCCACTTTACCACTCTTGGGTAGCGGAATGACTTTGGCTTCCCTCCAGGCTTGAGGACAAATACTTTCCTCTAGGCTCAGATTAAAGATATGACAGATGTGAGGAATGGCTATAGAGTCAGCTGCCATCCTCAGTGGCTTTCCTTCTGCACTGAACAAAAATCTAAATACAACATGTTAAGTGTTGGTTTCATTAGCTGAAACTGGGGACACAGTTTTGTCACACAACATCACAGATGTCTCAAGTTTTGAGGGAGCGTACAATTGGAACGCTGAATGCAGGAATGTCCACCAGAGCTGTTGCCAGAGAATTGAATGTTAATTTCACTACCATAAGCAGGCTCCAATGTTGTTTTAGAGAATTTGGTAGTATGTCCAACCGGCATTACAACCGCAGACCATGAGTAACCACGCCAGCCCAGGACCTCCACATCTGGCTTCTTGACCTGCAGGATCGTCTGAGGGGGAGAACTCAGTAAAATCTTTGAAATTGTTGCATGTTATTTTATATATTATTTTTAAATATCTTGATTTGTTTAACACTTTCTGTTACTACATGATTCCAAATGTTATTTCATAGTTTTGATGTCTTCACTATTATTCTACAATAAAGATAAAACCCTTGAATGAGTAGGTGTCTAAACTTTTGACTGGTACTGTATATTTTGCATAAACACTCCACCCTTAGGATTGTTCAGCATGTCAACAACCATTTCAACAGTAACATCTGTTAACCCTAATATCTCTTTTGCCATCTCCACAATAACCTTCAACCTGGCATTTCTGCTTTCCACAACCCGAATCGTATTGATAACCTTACTAATAAAAGCTATGATGTCAACTTTATTCATTATTAAAGTGTTCTCTGACACCACACATTCATGAACAAGATTTCTGAACAGGCCTCGAAACCATGACAGGACCATCAGAAGCATCAGCCTCGAAACCATGACAGGACCATCAGAAGCATCAGCCTCGAAACCATGACAGGACCATCAGAAGCATCAGCCCCATACATACATGTCAGCTCCATCAGTCTGACAGCAGGTCTACTTACTGCAGGTACATACATGTCAGCTCCATCAGTCTGACAGCAGGTCTACTTACTGCAGGTACATACATGTCAGCTCCATCAGTCTGACAGCAGGTCTACTTACTGCAGGTACATACATGTCAGCTCCATCAGTCTGACAGCAGGTCTACTTACTGCAGGTACATACATGTCAGCTCCATCAGTCTGACAGCAGGTCTACTTACTGCAGGTACATACATGTCAGCTCCATCAGTCTGACAGCAGGTCTACTTACTGCAGGTACATACATGTCAGCTCCATCAGTCTGACAGCAGGTCTACTTACTGCAGGTACATCTATGTCAGCTCCATCAGTCTGACAGCAGGTCTACTTACTGCAGGTACATACATGTCAGCTCCATCAGTCTGACAGCAGGTCTACTTACTGCAGGTACATACATGTCAGCTCCATCAGTCTGACAGCAGGTCTACTTACTGCAGGTACATCCATGTCAGCTCCATCAGTCTGACAGCAGGTCTACTTACTGCAGGTACATCCATGTCAGCTCCATCAGTCTGACAGCAGGTCTACTTACTGCAGGTACATCCATGTCAGCTCCATCAGTCTGACAGCAGGTCTACTTACTGCAGGTACATCCATGTCAGCTCCATCAGTCTGACAGCAGGTCTACTTACTACAGATACATCCATGTCAGCTCCATCAGTAGGTCCACTTACTACAGGTACATCCATGTCAGCTCCATCAGTAGGTCCACTTTCTACAGATACATCCATGTCAGCTCCATCAGTCTGACAGCAGGGCCACTTACTACAGGTACATCCATGCCAGCTCCATCAGTAGGTCTACTTACTACAGGTACATACATGTCAGCTCCATCAGTCTGCACTGTAGTTCTACCAATCTGTTTTATGGCCTCTGAGTATGATACATCATGACTGATCATATATATCTGAGCCTCTCTAGCCTCTCTCTGTACCTGTCATCCACCAAATGCTGCACTGTGTTCTCCCCCCTCAATTACAGCACTTAACATTCACATTGCTTCCACATTCACCATAATCATGTTCTCCTCCACACTTGACAAATCTTTTCTTTCCTTTACATTGAGCAGGTACATGTCCCATTCATTGGCATTTAAAACAATGCAGTGCATATGAGACAAATTCTCTAACATTGAAACTAAGGAATCCTATCTGTACTTTTCCCGGCAAGACTTTCTCAAACCTCAACATCACTGATAAGCTTCCACTTCTTTGACTACATCTCTCTTCTCCCTGTGTATTTCTCTATCGTGATCTCTCTTCTTCCTGTGTATTTCTCTATCGTGATCTCTCTTCTTCCTGTGTCGTGATGTCTCTTCTTCCTGTGTCTTTCTGTATCGTGATCTCTCTTCTTCCTGTGTCTTTATCATGATCTCTCTTCTTCCTGTGTCTTTCCACTACCGGCCATTCCAGCCCTTGACCCTCATCCTCCCGCTCCATACCATCAGAAGTGACACCCATATTGTTTGCATTCCAGCACAGCTGTTGCTTCACAAACTTTTTCTCAATTTCGTCCGCACTAATCGTCGCCATTTCCCACTAACCTCTTACCACACTTCTGTGATAGCAAAACAAGTTAACGATATCAAACAACTCTCCCTTCACCAAAACTCACTGGTTGGAGGCGGGATTTACAACGAGTATGCTAAAGAGAATGTCTCTGACTGGATAGAAAGTTAGGGGTGGTTGACTGATGAGCTGTCGGACATTCTAACTAAAGGGACAAACTAGGGGTGCATGGGAAAAATACTAAATCTAAAAAAATCTGGCTTTTTCTACACTTTGCATCCACTATGAAGGAACTTCCTTCATACTGGATGCAAAGTGTAGAAAATGCTTCAGATTCAGTATTTTTTTCCCGATGCACCCTTCGCTTGTCCAACTTTCTTCATACTGCACGGAGAGACAACAATTGTATCCACCAGTTCATCTGACTCAGGTGAAGTGGGTACAGGGCATTCATTGCCAAAAATCCCGAAGTTTTATACCTTTAAAAGCTAGATTGTTTTCCTATCAAACCAATGATTGAACAAAAACTCACTTTTGTACTCTTAAGACACTGGGTTTTAGTGGCAGGTTGGTCTCACACTGACTTTCTCTACGCAGTCTTGGACAGAAGAACGGAGCAGTTGGAATGATTGGGCACATTTACATTTGAGTTATTTAGTAGATGCTCTTATCCAGAGCAATTAGGGTTAAGTGCCTTTCTCAACATATTTTTCACCAATCAGCTCAGGGATTTGGCTACCTGCCCACCTCTGGAAAACAAATTCAATGCATTATTGTTTGGTGTATACAGAATTCCTAGTCTTGTTTTTTTTCTATTATGAAGAGTCAAGGAACATTCTGTATGACTTAGCTGATTATAGATTACCACAGTCATAACACCCATAAAACCTAGCGGCCAAACAGGGAAATGGTTCCAATTATTTTTCCACCATTCATTTTTCCTATAAGGGATTTTGGATACATGTCAAATAAGGGCTGCGTTCAGTGTAAGTTTACCCTGGCGTGACATTTCGATAACCGTGTCAATCTCTCTAGGACAAGGTGACTTTTATCAATACATTCGCCTGTATTTACCCCCCCCCCAACATGCTAATTAGCTGCTAATGTGGCTATCATACAGAACTACAAATACCATGATGAAGATCTGGACGAGGCTGCCGAATTGAAGCAAAGGTAATAATTTCTGGATAGATCTAATGTTAACTAAATGTAGTAATTCACAAGTTGGCTGAATTTCTGTGAACTGTCTTGTGCGAGTTTTAAATTGACACAATACCTGTCAGCTAGAGTTGACATGCAAGAGCTTGCAGTTTTGCATGATGTCTACTTTGATGGTAATTAGCATTTTCTGAGAATCTGAGAGTATATGGATCCGAATATGTTGATAAGTCCCCTTATCCTAGAGAGATTTAAACGGTTATCAAAACCAAGGTGAGCCTAGAAGAAACACAGCCCTTATTTTAAGTGTTTCTAAAATCCCCTATGGGGAAAAACCAATGATGAAAAAACAATTGGTACCATTTCCCTGTTTTGACTGCTAGGTTTTGTGGGTATTATGACATCACAACTTTGGGGCTCTATTTCTATTAAGAGTTGAATACCCTTGGCCTAGGCTTTAGCTCAGCAGGCTAACAGTCTTGTGGTGCAGATGAGACCCGGGTTTGAACCATAGCCTAGTTGGTCAACTAATCTGCTTAAATATGGAATGATGTTTGTCTATCAGTACATTATAGTGCTATTTCTGTAGGGTAAGCCCATTAAAACGTTTATTATTTTTTATTTTAGTTGTATGCAACTTTTGTACTCCAGCCATAGTAATCGGAACCTTCTGGTGGTGTTGTCATCTCAACAAGGAGTGGTTACTGGTGGTTTCACAATATTCAGAAAGACAAAGCATCAATACCCTGTGTTGAATATCACCGCAAAATGCGAACCGGCGGATACGGTTTTAAACCGATGCGAGCATACGCCACTCACTCTATTGAAGTTCAAATCGCTTACTAATAATACCATACCACGTAAAATTATAGTTATTTTTAAGTTGTGAACGAGAGAATGGCACATACCACGGTGATCAGTGATGGGTCACCCTATGAGGACAAAAATGAGTTGGCTACAACGAAGGATGGAAACGCAACACGGGTAATGTTATTTTGCCCGTTATTTTGTAACCTTTCTCAATTTGTATCCACCGAACTTCGGACTAATGTGAATTGAGCAGGCTAAATAAACCATGTAATATTATTGCAGAAAACCAGAGGCATTCCTTTCTCCAGGAAGATAAGTTATGCAGTTGGTGGCATGCCCTATCAGATGACGGCCAACGCAAAGGGATTCTTCTTGCAGATTTTCCTGCTGGATGTTGTACAGGTCAGTGCTGGGGCTCGGATGAGATCTGCCTGGATGACACTGATGTTTAACCTCAACTATTGATCTGAGATGGAATTTTGTAGAAAATATTTACTTCCCCCGCCCACGCATATTAATAATGAGGATTATAATGTCAGTATAATCAATAAGGATGGTAGTAATATATTGATGTTTTTTTTTCTTCTGAAGACTATTCCAAGTTGACTGGAATAGTGTCCTCAGTTCAATTCTTATAGCATGTTTTGTAATGCCTGTAGCATGTGTGTGGTGGAGTTTTACAAGTGTGTGTGTGTGTGTGTGTGTGTGTGGTGGGAATGCAAATATTTGTATTATTACTGTAACTCTCATCCCTTCTCCAAAGAAAGTTGTTTTTATAATGCAGAAAATGATCAACTAATTAATCTGCCTCGAACATCATGGCTGAAGTTTAGTTATTGGCATCAAATGCTCTTTGTTGAGTTGTTTAACAAAAGTTATTTCGTAACTTCCCCTTTATGTGTAGCCTTGGCTATAAACCCCTCATTAGTACCTCCTAGAAATTCAATGTAAGATTCTACTACTTTAGGGGTGACTATACCAACCAAACAGCACCGTATATGATGGTAATAGCATAGTGTGTATTTTAGATTCTGCTTTCGTTATATATATTTATTGGTGTGGTATTGCACTCAGCCCTCATCCCATGATGCAACAGAGCAGCCACCCTCTGTAATTTAACAACACTGTCACCTCCATTACTTTAGTTAGTGAGTTCTATTAACACCAGGCAGAGGCTCATTTCTTAACAACCCCACCACCTCCACCACTACCCAGTAATGATTATTTATACTGCACCTCTAGATGGGGGCCTTCTATGCATCTCTCATCCTCTTCCTTGGCCGGGCATGGGATGCCATCACTGACCCTCTGGTGGGATATATGGTCATCAAGAGTGGTAGGACACGCATCGGCAAACTCATTCCCTGGTTAGTGACTTCAGAAGAGCAACGCCCATAATATCTGCAGCCCCCCGCACCTCTTATTCAGAGGGGTTGTGTTAAATGCGGAAGACACATTTCAGTTGAATGCATTCAGTTGACTAGGTATCCTTTCTTTCTTTCTCTGCACACCACATCACTGATTTAGGATACATTCTGATGATAAAAAACGATAAAACTGCCCATGATTTCACCATTCAAGTAATGTGCAATATTCCCTCCCTTCCACCCCTCAGGATCGTATTCTCCATGCCTCTGGGCGTCCTGGCCTACATCATGATGTGGTTCACGCCTCAGGAGTCCATGTCTCCCTCCTCCAGTTTCTTCTGGTTCTTCATCTGGAGCTGCCTCTTTGATGCCTTCATGACTGTAAGCTCAAATCAAATGAAATGTTATTTCGTCACATGCTTCGTAAACAACAGGTGTAGACTAACAGTGAAATGCTTACTTATGGGCCCTTCCCAACGATGCAAAGGAGTAAAAAAGAGAAATAATAGAACAATTATAAAAATAAAAAAAACGCAAGAAATAAATACACAATGAGTAACAATAACTTGGCTACATACACAGGGTACCAGTACTGAGTTGATGTGCAGGGGTATGAGGTCATTGAGGTAGATATGTACATATAAAGTGCATTTGGAAAGTTTTTAGACCCCTGGACTTTTTCCACATTTTGTTACGTTACAGCCTTATTCTAAAATGGATTAAATAAAATGTAAAAAATCCTCTACAATCTACACAAAATACCCCATAATGACCAAGTGAAAACAGATTTAGAGATTCTTGCAAATGTCATATGTAACAACTGAAAAACCTTATTTACATAAGTGTTCAGACCCTTTGCAATGACACTCGAAATTGAGCTCCGGTGCATCCTGTTTCCATTGATCATCCTTGAGAAGTCCACTTGTGGTAAATTCAATTTGATTGGACATGATTTGGAAAGGCACACACCTGTCTATATACAGTGGCTTGCAAAGTATTCACCCCCTTGGCATTTTTCCTATTTTGTTGCCTTACAACCTGGAATTAAAATTGATTTTTTGGGGGGGTTAGTATCATTTAATTTACACAACATGCCTACCACTTTGAAGATGCTAAATATTTTTTTATTTTGAAACAAAAAAGAAGCAAGACAAAAAAACAGAACTTGAGCGTGCATAACTATTCACCCCCACCAAAGTCAATACTTTGTAGAACCACATTTTACAGCAATTACAGCTGCAAGTCTCTTGGGGTATGTCTCTATAAGCTTGGCACATCTAACCACTGGGATTTTTGCCCATTCTTCAAGGCAAAACTGGGCCAGCTCCTTCAAGTTGGATGGGTTCCACTGGTGTACAGCAATCTTTAAGTCATACCACATATTTTCAATTGGATTGAGGTCTGGGCTTTGACAAGGCCATTCTAAAGACATTTAAATGTTTCCCCTTAAACCACTCAAGTGTTGCTTTAGCATTATCCTTAGGGTCATTGTCCTGCTGGAAGGTGAGCCTCCGTCCCAGTTTCAAATCTCTGGAAGACTGAACCAGGTTTCCTTCAAGAATTTCACTTTATTTAGCGCCCTCCATCATTCCTTCAATTCTGACCAGTTTCCTAGTCCCTGCCGATGGAAAAACATCCCCACAACATGATGCTGCACCACCATGCTTCACTGTGGGGATGAAGTTCTTGGGGTGATGAGAGGTGTTTGGTTTGCACCAGACATTGTGTTTTCCTTGATGGCCAAAAAGCTACATTTTAGTCTCCTCTGACCAGAGTACCTTCTTCCATAAGTTTGGGGATTCTCCCAGATGCCTTTTGGCGAACACCAAACGTGTTTGCTTATTTTTTCTGGACACTTCCGTAAAGCCCAGCTCTGTGGAGTGTACGGCTTAATGTGGTCCTATGGACAGATACTCCAATCTCTGCTGTTGAGCTTTGCAGCTCCTTCAGGGTTATCTTTGGTCTCTTTGTTGCCTCTCTGATTAATGCTCTCCTTGCCTGGTCCGTGAGTTTTGGTGGGCGGCCCTCTCTTGGCAGGTTTCTTGTGGTGCCATATTCTTTCTATTTTTTTAATAATCGATTTAATGGTGCTCCGTGGTATGTTCAAAATTTCTGATATTTTTTTTATAACCCAACCCTGATCTGTACTACTCCACAACTTTGTCCCTGACCTGTTTGGAGAGATCCTTGGTCTTCATGGTACCGCTTGCTTAGTGGTGTTGCAGACTCTGGGGCCTTTCAGAACAAGTGTGTATATATATATATATACACTGAGATCATGTGACACTTAGATTGCAAACAGGTGGACTTTATTTAATTCATTATGTGACTTCTGTGGTAATTGGTTAAACCAGATCTTATTTTAGGGCTTCATAGCAAAGGGGGGGGGGAATACATATGCACGCACCACTTTTTTAATTATTTTTTAAACAAGTTATTTTTTTCACTTCACCAATTTGGACTATTTTGTGTATGTCCATTACCTGAAATACAAATAAAAATCCATTTAAATTACAGATTGTAATGTAACAAAATAGGAACAACACCAAGGGGGATGAATACTTTTGCAAGGCGCTGTAAGGTCCCACAGTGCAGGTCAGAGCAAAAACCAAGCCATGAGGTCGACGGTATTGTCCGTAGACCTCTGAGACAGGATCGTGTCGAGGCACAGTTCTAGGGAAAGGTACCAAACACTTCTGCAGCCTTGAAGCGCCCCAAGAACATGGTGGCGTCCATTATTCTTAAATGGAAGTAGTTTGGAACCTCAAACTCTTCCTAGAGCTGGCTGTCCGGCCTAAATAAGCAGTCGGGGGAGAAGGGCCTTGGTCAGGGAGGTGACCAAGAACCCGATGGTCCCTCTGACAGAGCTCTACAGTTCCTCTGTGGAGATGGGAGAACCTTCTAGAAGGACAACAATCTCTGTAGCCACACTTTATGGTAGAGTGGCCAGACGGAAGCCACTCCTCAGTGAAAGGTACATGACAGCCCACTTGGAGTTTGCCAAAAGGCACCTAAAGACTCTCAGACCATGGGAAACGAGATTCTCTGGTATGATGAAACCAAGATTGAACTCTTTGGCTTGAATGCCAAGTGTCACGTCTGGTGGAAACCTGGCACCATCCCTACAGTGAAGCAAGGTGGTGGCAGCATCATGCTGTGGGGATGTTTTTCAGCTGCAGGGACTGGGAGACTAGTCAGGATTGAGGCAAAGATGAACTGAGCAAAGTACAGAGCGATTCTTGAAGAAAACCTGCTCAGGACCTCCGACTGGGGCCAAAGTTCACCTTCCAACAGGAAAATGACCCTAAGCACACAGCCAAGACAACGCAGGAGTGGCTTCATTTTCTGAATGTCCTTGAGTTTCACATCCAGAGCCCGGACTTGAGCCCAATAGAACATCTCTGGAGAGACCTGAAAATAGCTGTGCAGCAACACTCCCCAACCAACCTGACTGAGCTTGAGAGGATCTGCAGAGAAGAATGGGTGAAACTTCTCAAATACAGGTGTGACAAGCTTGTAGCGTCGGGTGCCAAGCAGTTTCCATAACAAGCGGCGATGCAGCCAGTCAAGCTTCTCTCTCTCAATGGTGCAGCTGTAAAACATGACAAATCTTTTCAGCCTCCTGAGGGGGAAGAGGCGTTGTCGTGCCCTCTTCACGACTGTGTTGGTGTGTTTGGACCATGATAATTCCTTAGTGATGTGGACACAGAGGAACTTGAAGCTCTTGCCCTGCTCCACTACAGCACTGTCAATGTAGATGGAGGTGTGCCCCAATCTATTCCATTTTGCCAGCGGTGCTTATAATGTTTAGGTGCACCCAACTTCTAACAGAACTATGGTTACAGCCAAATACTCTACTGTTCTTTGTGCATTGTTCCTGTGGTTAAAGTCCATCTCTTCCCTCTCCAGTGCTATCATGTCCCCTACTCTTCACTCAACATGTTCCTGGGGGGTGACCAGAAGGACAGAGACTCTGCCACTGGCTACAGTAAGGCATCCTCTGGAGTTAAACCGCTCATCAGATATTGTTTCAGGTTTCCCTTGGAAAATATGATTTCATTTAATTTTAGCAGGACTTCCCGGATTAAATTATTAGTAAACACATTGTTATGATAATGATGATGGTACAACCATCACTGAAACTCTTAATGTTCTCCGTTGTTGTGATGCAGCCTATGTAGTGGTTATCACTATTATTATTATTTGTATAGAGACGTAGGCAGGCCAGACAGGATGTCAGTTTCATGCCTGACTGTTGAGGGTTTGGTTTCCTGGCAGTGACTGACTCTGTTGGCTGAAAGCAAGCTAAAGTTAACAGGTCAAGGATCAGAGACACAGACACATTTCCTGAACTTCAGTGTAAAAAGAAAAAAAAAAAAAAAGACGCCTAATTTAAGAAGTGTTGTGTGCATTAGAGATAATATAAATACTGGCTTGGTTTCAGTCTATGGACAGTATGCCTTGAATGGCAATTCTGCCACTTTCCAACCTCATATTCATTATCTCCAGCACCAAACCAGTGTCTGAAAACAGCAGTGTTTCTAAATTCAGCAAAAAAAGAAACGTCCCTTTTTCAGGACCCTGTCTTTCAACGATAATTCGTACATATCCAGATAACTTCACAAGATCTTCATTGTAAAGGGTTTAAACACTGTTTATCATGCTTGTTCAATGAACCATAAACAATTCATGAACATGCACCTGTGGAATAGTCATTAAGCCACTAACAGCTTACAGACGGTCGGCAATTAAGGTCACAGTTATAAAAATTTCGGACACTAAAGAGGCCTTTCTACTGACTCTGAAAAACACCAAAAGAAATATGCCCAGGGTCCCTGCTCATCTGTGTGAACGTGCCTTAGGCATGCTGCAAGGAGGCACGAGGACTGCAGATGTGGCCAGGGCAATAAATTGCCATGTCTGCACTGTGAGACGCCTAAGACAGCACGACGGGGAGACAGGATGGACAGCTGATCATCCTCGCAGTGGCAGACCACGTGTAACAACACCTGCACAGGATCGGTACATCCAAACATTACACCTGCGGGACAGGTACAGGCTGGCAACAACAACTGCCGAGTTACACCAGGAACGCACAATCCCTCCATCAGTGCTCAGACTGTCCGCAATAGGCTGAGAGAGGCTGGACTGAGGGCTTGTAGGCCTGTTGTCTGGTGAGGACCTGCCTTACATCACCGACAACAAGGTCGCCTATGGATCCACTGTCGCTGGACCAGACCGGACTGGCAAAAAGTGCTCTTCACTGAGTTGCGGTTTTGTCTCACCAGGGGTGATGGTCGGATTTGTGTTTATCGTCGAAGGAATAAGCATTACCCCGTTGCCTGTACTCTGGAGCGGGATTGATTTGGAGTGGAGGGTCCGTCATGGTCTGGGACAATGTGCCACAGCATCATCGGACTGAGCTTGTTGTCATTGCAGGAAATCTCAAAGCT
The DNA here is from genome assembly GCF_045791955.1 of Oncorhynchus clarkii lewisi. NCBI lineage: Eukaryota > Metazoa > Chordata > Actinopteri > Salmoniformes > Salmonidae > Oncorhynchus > Oncorhynchus clarkii. The sequence goes on from NC_092162.1 coordinate 67,318,821, forward strand.
ATGCGTTACAGGGAAGACATCCTCCTCCCTCATGTGGTACCCTTCCTGCAGGCTCATCCTGACATGACCCTGCGACATGACAGTTCCACCAGCCATACTGCCCATTCTGTGCGTGACAGGAATGTCAGTGTTCTGCCATGGCCAGCAAAGAGCCCGGATCTCAATCCCATTGAGCACGTCTGGGACCTGTTGGATCAGAGGGTGAGGGCTAGGGCCATTCCCCCCCTGAAATGTCTGGGAACTTGCAGGTGCCTTGGTGGAAGAGTGGGGTAACATCTCACAGCAAGAACTGGCAAATCTGGTGCAGTCCATGAGGAGGAGATGCACTGTAGTACTTAATGCAGCTGGTGGCCACACCATATACTGACTGTTACAGAAGATTTAGCCAATAGTTGTTTAGAGCACACAGCTTCACACTGTTTGAGTGAAACAGAGATGCGTGCTGGCAGCTAAAAAAAAAAAAAAAAAAACATGTCATAAAAAATATGTTTTCAGAAAATTCTCCATATCTGTTGCCTGAGTACTCAGCTCACCCCTATTTCTAAGCAGCTTGACATCCTTTTATTTATTTAGTTATTATTATTATTATTATTTTAAGTAGAACCTTTCATTTAACTAGGCAAGTCAGTTAATTAAGAACAAATTCTTATTAACAATGACTGTCTACCCCTGCCAAACCCAGATGATGCTGGGATAATTGTGCGTCGTCCTATGGGACTCCTAATCACAGCCGGATTTAATGCAGCCTGGATTTTAACCAGGTACTGGTGTGACACTGAGATGCAGTGCATTAGACCTCTGCGCCACTCGGGAGCGCTCAGTGGTACCGTGAACCGGATCTACAGTTGAGCTCGGATCTACAGTTGAGCTCAGCTCAACGCTGGGGTCGCTGTTGAGTATGTTTGAGGGGTGGATGGAGCACATAGGGATGTGTGAAACTCCTTAGCCTGAAGTTTCGTGCTTGCTTCACCTCATTAGCTAGCTTTTGAGGTGGCACGATCGTCTAAGACGCTTGAGGGAAGACAATCGTGTGTGTTTGTGAGGCAGAGCGGCAGGTAGCCTAGTGGTTAGAGCGTTGGGACTAGTAACCACGTGCTTTTGCCTATACGAAGTCGAGCAAAAATAATATGCCTACACATTTTAGGCTGGCATATTTTAGACTGGCGTTATTGCATGCTAATTGTTTCTGATTAGTGATAGATGAGCAAATACATGAACTAGAGCGACTTTAATTTGATTTATTTAACCTTTATTTTAACTAGGCAAGTCAGTTCAGAACAAATCTTATTTGCAATGAAGGCCTACCAGAAGGCAAAAGGCCTCCTGCGGGGACCGGGGCTGGGATATAAAATGATAGGACAAAACACACATCACTAAAGGGAGAGAGACAACAACATAGCATGGTACCAACACATCATGGCAGCAGCACAACATGGTAGCTGTATCAATAAAAACCGTGCTGAAATGTTCTTGACCACACAAGGGAATACCTTTACAACGATTGCTGCCTCAGCATTGCGGCAAAATGTTATGCTAAGCCTTAGGCCAAAGTTTATCGAAATGATTAGTTATGCAGAAATAAAAGTTTTGACATTGATACCGGCAATACCTTTCAGATATAAGGAAGATGCTGGATGTGGTGAAGTTGGTGGGAAAAACGTCCCTGGGTTTATAAGCGGAAATCGACCCTCCGCACAAGGATTCTTTTTGCGGCACAGTCGATAGCGCGCCGGATCTCGGGCTCCAAGGTCGAGGGTTCGAGACCTGCTCCCTGCTGTTTCATTACAGTTTGAAAGGGATAATAGTGTTTGAAAATCACTGTTTTTAAAACGTTTAAACTTTTGATGTTATCAGGTAGAACTATATACTTTTTCTTCTACAAAATGTAGAAATGGACCGTTTTCACAGATGTTGACGCTGGTATTGTGCTGTAGGTAAAGAAGTGGTGGAGTTGCTTCATACAGTAATATTGTTTTTAAAAAGAGCATCTTTGGTTTTAACCCCCAAAACACCTGAGGTAAAATGTTTTTCCTCTCCATTTCCTCCATGTCAGTGTTTCCCAAACTTTTCTCTGTTACTGTACCACCAAGTACATTTTGCTCTGCCCAGAGTACCCTCGAAGTACCCCCTTCATGTGCCTTTTACCAGTTAACATATGGTCTCATGAGTCTTCTCAAGTACCCCCTGTGGATAGGCCAGGTACTTCAAGGGTTCATAGTACTCGTGGTTGGTTAATTCCATGTCACTGTTTTCATTGTATATGTCTCCATCCTCTTCAATAGTTATTTTCCCTCAGGAATGGGGATGGAGGTGTTTGCAACACTGGCGGGTGCAACCATTCAGGGTCAGATTGTGGGGGTGTACCATGCTAAGAGTGCACAAGTCTGCAGCCAGCTGAACTACAGCGAGGCCTCCCTCCGTAACGTCTCCTCACCCCTCACTGATACCCTTCAGAACACGGTTTGGTCCATCATATCCATAACCCCCACCGTCTTTCTCTTCTCGCTCTTACAATAACCACTATCACACTCTTCTGTAACCGAGAAGACAACTTTGCATCACTTCCTCTCTGCAATATGTCAAAAGTGTGAAAGAGAACTTATCAACTAGAATTTGCCTGTACTGTAGAAATTCAGCAATAGCATTGCAGTTATAGGTTCTTCCCTATTTGTGGTCATTACAGGAAGTGTAATCTTGTCTTGTCTGAACTGACAAGTATTTTTTTGACGTTTTCCCCTGAGCTTGTTGTTGTGTGTCTTAGTACAGATACGCTGATTTAATATTAATTTGGTTATTTTTCTGTCTTGGCTTCAGAGGAGAGCTTACGTGCTTGCTGCTTTAGTTTTGGGAGGAATCTATTTCCTGTGTTGTGTTGTGCTCTTCCTGGGTGTGAAGGAGCAGTTGGGTGAGTATGGTTTCTTAGGTGCTTCTGTTGTATGTAGATTTTTTTATTTTTTTTGACTGGGGTACGAGAGACATCAGGCTATTTATTGATGATTTGTTTCACTTTCCACCCCAGCTCCTCTCAGTACCCTGGACCGTATCCGTATGCCCTACCTGGCAGGTATGAAGATGGTGGTGGGACACACCCCTTACGTGAAACTCGTATTCGGGTTTCTCTTTGCCTCGCTTGCCTTCCAGGTGAGGGTCGCCCTAGGGTCTGGACTGTGTGTTTTGTGTGTATGATGATGATGATGATGATGATCATGGAGATGTTAATGACTTTTAAATGATTCTCTTTCTTTCCTGTCACGGCGACATTACCCAGATGGCTCAAGGAAACTTTGCCCTCTTCTGTACCCATGCTGCAGGTCTGGGGGCCTACTTCCAACACCTCGTCCTTATCCTGCTAGTGAGTAAAGTAACCACGTTTGACACTCATTCAGAGCAGGTTCATGCATTGATTTAGGTAACAAGAGTGTCTTTGTTTTTTTTTGTTGGTATGTGTGTGTCCTTGTCTAGACAGCTGCCACATTGTCCATCCCTCTGTGGCAGACATTGCTTTTGAGACTGGGGAAGAAGACGACGCTGTACATAGGACTCTGTGTAAGTTCCCTTGTACAAGAACGTGGTTATGTATATGTTTCACCTGATCCCTTAACATTTTTTAACTTCCTTCATCACTCTGTCTGTTGTTTCTCCTTTTTTTCAGATGTATGCACCAGCCCTTGTGATCATTGCCTCCATACAGAGCAACCTGCCTGTCTTCATCATTATGTCCATCATATCTGGGTCTAGTCTATCGGCACTCTACCTGCTGCCCTGGTGAGAGTTTGTGTTTGTACACATACAATGCATTCTGACAGTATTCAGACCCCTTGACTTTTTTCCACATTTTGTTGCGTTACAGCCTTACTCTAAAATTGATTAAATTGTTTTTTTCTTCTTTCCCTCATCAGTCTACACACAATACACCATAATGACAAAGCAAAAACTGTTTTTTAGAAATGTTTGCAAATTTACGAAAAATGTCAAACTGAAATATCACATTTACATAAGTATTCAGACCCTTTACTCAGTACTTTGTTGAAGCACCTTTGGCAGCAATTTACAGCCTTGAACCTTGTCAAGGGGTCTGAATACTTTCCAGATGCACTGTAGGTCAAAACACAATAAATGTGATGACTAAAATGATAGTATTAACAAGCATTAGAGATACAGTACCATTACATGTTCAATGGCTTAGGGCTCCCGAGTGGTGCAGCGGTCTAAGGCACTACATCTCCGTGCTAGAGGCGTTACTACAGACCCTGGTTAGATTCCAGGCTGTATCACAACCGGCCGTGATTGGGAGTCCCATAGGGTTTGGCCGGGGAAGGCCGTCATTGCAAATAAGAATTTGTTGGTGCCTCCCGAGTGGCGCAGTGGTCTAAGGCACTGCATCGCAGTAGCTAGCTTTGCCACTAGTCCAGTAGCTCTGTAGTAGCCGGCCGCGACCGGGAGACCCATTTGGCCCAGCGTCGCCTGGGTTAGGGGAGGGTTTGACCGGCAGGGATGTCCTTGTCTCATCGCGCCCTAGCGACTCCTGTAGTGGGCCGGGGGCAATGCACGTTGACACGGTCGCCGGGTGCACGGTGTTTCCTCCGACACATTGGTGTAGCTGGCTTCCGGGTTAAAAGGGCATTGTGTCAAGAAGCAGAAGCTTGGTTTGGTCGTGTTTCGGAGGACGCTCTCCCGAGTCCGTACGGGAGTTGCAGCGATGAGTAATAACTAACCACAAAATTGGGGAGAAAAATAAGTACATGTAAAAAATATGTAAATAAAATACTATAAAAAATAATAACTAGTTCTTAACTAACTTGCCTAGTTAAATAAAGGTTAAATAAAACACACTGATATTGTAGCATACTGTAACTAGTCCAGGCCTCCAGCCACACCACACGGTCACACCTGATTACTCATAGCACTAACCCTGGCGCCCCCCCCCCCCCCCATTATGTTGGTGCCAGAAACGAGTAAAACACCCTCCTACTGTTTCACCCATAATAATGTAATGTTATAGGAATATGCACGATACTGTTTTGACTTTCTCTGTCTCATTAAGGAGCCACAACTTGCATTTGTCCTCAGAACTATGTTCTGACCTCTTGATTTCATCACAATGATAGGCAACTTCTAGAGCAGGGTCTCCTAACTCAGTTCCAAGGGGTTCACGTTTTGGTTTTTGACCTGATTTGGCATCACACTTTTACCCTCATCCCTAGGGCCTGATTGGTGTCACACTTTTACCCTCATCCCTAGGGCCTGATTGGTGTCACACTTTTACCCCCATCCCTAGGGCCTGATTGGTGTCACACTTTTACCCCCATCCCTAGGGCCTGATTGGTGTCACACTTTTACCCCCATCCCTAGGGCCTGATTGGTGTCACACTTTTACCCCCATCCCTAGCAAACACAGCTGACGTAAAACTAATTGTATTTTTAACTGAAGATCATAATTAGGTGATTATTGGAGTCAGGTGTGATAGCTTGGGGCTGGGGCAACACTGTGACATTAATCAGGCCCCCGAGGACTGGAGCTGCCCAGGCCTGCCCTAGCACTACACAACTGATTCAAATAATCATTAACCTTTGTTGATTTGAAACAGTGGTGTAGTGCTAGGGCAGAAACTAAAACGTGCACCCCTAGGGGTCCCGAGGACTGAGTTCAGGAAACAGTGCTCTAGAGTATCTTGAAAGCCACTATATAAACAGTTAGGTCAGTATAGCTTATCATAATGGCCCTGTCTCCCTGGTAACTGGACTGGGGCTTCCCTCCCACACACTCTGGACTGGGGCGCCTCCCTCCCACACACTCTGGACTGGGGCGCTTCCCACCCACACACTCTGGACTGGGGCGCTTCCCTCCCACACACTCTGGACTGGGGCGCTTCCCTCCCACACACTCTGGACTGGGGCGCTTCCCTCCCACACACTCTGGACTGGGGAGCTTCCCTCCCACACACTCTGGACTGGGGCGCTTACCTCACACACACTCTGGACTGGGGCGCCTCCCTCCCACACACTCTGGACTCAGGCGCTTCCCTCCCACACACTCTGGACTGGGGCGCTTCCCTCCCACACACTCTGGACTGGGGCGCTTCCCTCCCACACACTCTGGACTGGGGCGCTTCCCTCCCACACACTCTGGACTGGGGCGCTTCCCTCCCACACACTCTGGACTGGGGCGCTTCCCTCCCACACACTCTGGACTGGGGCGCTTCCCTCCCACACACTCTGGACTGGGGCGCTTCCCTCCCACACACTCTGGACTGGGGCGCTTCCCTCCCACACACTCTGAGATTCTTATTTTTCCACAGCTATTGGAGACCACACTTCTAAAGACTTGAAAGTTAAGACTTGAAAGTTAAGAAATGGTCTGCAGTGCTCTCTGAGCTGAGAAACATCTGTGTTTTACTACAACTATTAACTCATCTACTAAAGGAAGGAAGGAAGGAAGGAAGAAGAAGTGGACAGTAATAAATGTGTTATTTATTTAGTGAAATAGTCTACAATGTATTCTCACACAGTACCTTGTCATCCTGTCTGTGTGTAGGTCTATGTTGCCGGATGTAGTTGATGACTTCAAGGTGAAGAATCCCACCAGTACAGACCTAGAGCCCATGTTTTACTCCTGCTATGTTTTCTTCAACAAGTTTGGAGGGGGGATGTCTGTGGGCATCTCCACCCTGGCATTACAGTGAGTTCCACCTGCAGGGATTGGACACTAGAATCTAAGTATTGGTACAAATATAATTTGAATCATGTATGGATTTATTTTACATCAACATTACTCTTCATTTGGGTGCTGTTTAGACCTTTGTCATGTCTCCAAACAGCACCCAATGAAGAGTCATGTTGATGTAAATAAATCCATACATGACTCAATCTATATTTGTACCAATGCTTGGATTCTATCTGTGGTGCGGCGGCACTTTCAGAAGAGTTTCCCCTCTTCTGCAATTGCTTGTCTACCGAGTGTAACCCCCCTCTCCCCACCCTCAGCTTTGCAGGGTATAAGCCTGGGGCCTGCAGGCAGAACCCAGCTGTGATCACAGCGTTGCGGGTCCTGTTCGCCCCTGTGCCCGTCGTCCTCCTCTTCATTGGTCTGGTGCTGTTTTATTTCTACCCCATCAATGAGGAGCGGCGCGGCCAGATCCAACAGGAACTACAGAAAGCAGAGTGAGTTTCCATCCTGTTGATAGTCCCAATACCCTACAGTGGATCTACATTACTTGGATAAATTGGTTGAACTGATTGTATGCTAGACTGACATCTAGTGGTAGATCACTGTAGCTGTCTAGTTTTAGTTTTTCTCGCAAATCAAATAAAAGTTTATTGGACACGTGCACATGGTACAGCGATTTGCTTACTTGCTAATGATCCTCAGCAATGACAAATACAAGAGTACCAAAATAACAAGTAGTAAATAAAAGTAGATAAAAAAAAGTAATACAAATAGTAATATGAAAATAATGTACATAATAGAATCTACATTATTATTTTATAAAAAATATAATTCATTATTATTATTTTACGAAGACATGTTAGCTTTCCTGATAATTCTATGACATTGTTTCACTTACAAAGCCATTTTGTTCTTTACAGGAAAGTGGTTGGAAACCAAGAAATGGAGGCAGTGGGATTGTAGACTCCGCTCAGACACAGCCAGCCTGTCTAGCTGGACACTTCCATCAGTCAGTGTCTTTGTCTGACATGGTGCATGACTGTTCACACCTCATCTGACACCATGCTAGGACACTGCTGCCTATTTCACAGCAGCTCGCATGTGTTTATACCATGGAAGACGATTGTCATGGTCACAGGCCGAAACACAGACACTTGACTCCGCCTATGTATTGTATCTTTGCATGTGTGTGTGTTTTCTTATCCAACCATTGTAATCACTTTTGTGTACAACAGTGGTTCCCAACCTTTCTCTGTTAATGTACCACAAACTGAATTTTTCTCTGCCCAGAGTACCCCCTCATGTGTACCCCCTCATGTGCGTTTTACCAGTAAGCCTATGGTCTCATGGATCTTCTCAAGTGTAGGTAGACCAGGTACCCTCTGTGGATAGGGCAGGTACCACCAGGGGTCTTAGTAGCTCTGGTTGGGAACCACTGGTGTCCAGTACTGTTCACTGGATGCAAGGACCTCGGAGTAATATGTTTTGTAATAAACCACTTATATTCAAACGGATCAAGATCAACATTTTATTTGAAGTATTTTAACCTAGTATACAGTAGGCCTAAATTCTAGTCTGGGATGCTGATGCTTCATTACAGATCAAATATATTAAAATAAATAAATGGGGAAGGTAAATCTAACATCCAACAGAAGAAGAAAAATCACCGCGGGATCGTGTAATGGTGCGTGCATTGTTATTACATTGTTATTACATTGTTATTACATTGTTATTATTTATGAACAGAATAAAATAAAAAAAATCGCGCTCAAAATGTGACGAACACTCCCACTTTTTTTTCCGGTTTAACCGCTACATTCACATCACGTGGTAGACGCCGCTGCACGGAGACAGACGACAACAGCCGCTGAAATAGCAGATTGAAGGAAGATAGTCTCTTGGTAGGGTGGAGGGATATTAACGAAGGAAATGGGAGTAGAAATTGAGACAATAACCCCGGGCGATGGTAAAATATTTTTATGCATATCTTTAGCTCAAGATTTTTGATGGATTTCCGTTAATTCCTTTTAATTTCCACACAACAAAATGCAGCTTCTCTTAGTCTTCTCATGCCCGTTATCCTGTTTTAGCGTCGCGTCGTCTTTTCATGCCAGTTATCCTGTTTTTCTATGGCTTTTTCTCCCACAGGAAGGACCTTCCCTAAAAAAGGACAGACGTGCGTGGTGCATTATGTTGGTGAGTTTGGGAGATTCATTTCCAGTGTCTGTCTGAATGCAAGCACCAATGCAAATTCCCTTAAATCTCAGGCCACAACCTTGGCGATTGAGTGCATTTTTTTTGTTTCAATAGTAATATTTTCATTCAGGGGAATTTCATTTGGATGCAATTGCAAATACATATTTAGCTCTGGCCACCCAACAGTGTGTTGCGTTACGTCTTTCTGTACAAGGGAGGCAGGTGGCTTCTTCGTATTGGAATGCGGTTATTACTACATTGTATAAATTGAGCAACATTGTAACATCGCGTGCGAAGTCAAGACTACTTTGTTACAATGTAGCCACCGGACACTTCGTAGGTGATTACAGTAGGGTAATATAACATGCAGGTAGGTAGGTGTCTGTGTTGAGGGTTCAGACGTCGGCAGCTGCAGGGTTCAATCCGAGGTCGAGACAGCGAGGGATTTAAACCCAGTCTGATACCCTGCCTTTGTTGAAGTTGAGGGGATTGGTGACGTTGGATAAGAACTGAGTATTGCTGTCTGATGTGTTTTTATGGACCCCCCCCCCTCCCCCCTTTCGTTGTAATTGTTTACTGATGAGTTCGTGTGTTATTGTAATAGTTGCAGGGGTTGGTATATTTTATAATTTTCTCCATGTTCTCATACGATTTAGACTATTCAATTGTCAGCTATCTAGCTGTAGGATAGCTGCTATTGTAGTCCTAACAATCTTATTGGATTATCATGTAACTTCCATTATACTCGGGTTCATGCATACACAAAATATTTACATCACTGGCAAGATTCTACATGTTTTACTACGTTTGCTATAGCAACAGTAGTTTTTTTTCTTCCACTTTTTAATTTCCTGCCAGAAAATTATATTTTCCTGTTATTCATGTGTGAACTGTACCCTCATGCAATAGCTGGTGCTTGAGTTATATCACTGGGGAAGCCAAGCCAGTAAAAAAAGCCATATTTACAACCTGTGATAATTGTGTTGTTTGCTCTATAGCCCGTTAGCCCACCACTCTGATATGCAATATGGCCGAGACAACAAAAAAGACAACAGTCACAGTGGCGGAATAAATTAGACTACACATATACTTGTTTCATCACAGTACCAGAAAGCAATACATGTCCGGTGTCCACAAAAACAAATATTGCATGTAACAAATAGTTAAATGACCTACAGCATGGTCCATCAAGTGAATGTTTTCTACAGTTTACTAAACAACTGCTGGGTTTAGATCCACGTAGTTACTGCAAGTCAGCACGAAGACACCGGGAGCAACTGCTGGGTTTAGATCCACGTAGTTACCGCAAGTCAGCACGAAGACACCGGGAGCAACTGCTGGGTTTAGATCCAAGTAGTTACCGCAAGTCAGCACGAAGACACCGGGAGCAACTGCAGGGTTTAGATCCACGTAGTTACCGCAAGTCAGCACGAAGACACCGGGAGCAACTGCTGGGTTTAGATCCACGTAGTTACCGCAAGTCAGCACGAAGACACCGGGAGCAACTGCTGGGTTTAGATCCACGTAGTTACCGCAAGTCAGCACGAAGACACCGGGAGCAACTGCAGGGTTTAGATCCACGTAGTTACCGCAAGTCAGCACGAAGACACCGGGAGCAACTGCAGGGTTTAGATCCACGTAGTTACCGCAAGTCAGCACGAAGACACCGGGAGCAACTGCTGGGTTTAGATCCACGTAGTTACCGCAAGTCAGCACGAAGACACCGGGAGCAACTGCCTCCCTTATTCCTGCACCATTTACACTTCAACATTAAAACGTCGTCAAATCAACTAGGCTATAATACAGTGAAAACAAACGGAAAGATACCAAAGACAATTTAGTCCAATCAATGTTGCTAATTTATCATGCGACTGTCCATGGTACAGCTTTCTCTCTCTCTCGCTCTGTGTGTGTGCATGCAAGTTTAAAAAAAAGTTGACTCGCCATACTTGTAGACTAGTTGAATGACAACGTCATTCTCCTCTCTTTCATGTTGGTAAAACATTATATGGCTCTGTCATACAGTACACTTTTAGTTTTTGTTGTCATAGGCTACCTAGCTAAAATGCTTGCTAGCCTAACTTCCACCTAGCTAAAATGCTTGCTAGCCTAACTTCCACCTAGCTAAAATGCTTGCTAGCCTAACTTCCACCTAGCTAAAATGCTTGCTTGCCTAACTTCCACCTAGCTAAAATGCTTGCTAGCCTAACTTCCTTGCATGGGCAACAATGAACCAGCTAAGTTAACTAGCTGGTTAACGTGAGACTACTAGACTACATATTGCATTTCAATCATCTCAGGCCCTTGGCTCAATATATGAATTTATGGTTAGATCAGAATCACCATCATAATCATGGAGTCCAAATCTCCATCCAGGACTTAGGAAAGGGCTGATTTAGCAAGCTAGCTACTGCAGGACAACGACACAAGCAGACCAGGAACGGACAAGTTTTTCTGACAACGTTTTGCTTTTGATGCGATTTGATTTGGTGTAAAGCCAAATCCAAACTGGCCTCTTTTTTTGGGGGACATTTTGCATGTGCCAGGACAACCGACAGTTGAGCTCAGCTTTTTTTTTTATTAACGGAGGTGAAATGCTTGTTGGCATCAATCAATCAAATGCTGTGGCGGCAACATGTCATACTCTTTTAGTCCAGACAGCATCAGATACATGGGCTACACATACTAAGACAGAGGGGCTCTGTTTCCCTCGCTCTGATGATTTCTCCAGTGAGATTCAGCCATTTGCCAATTTTAAGGGAAAGTATGAAAACACAGAGAGATGAAAGATTAAATTATTTTATACCATTTTTATTTTTTTATTGGTCAAATATGTGGGGGAAGCCTGGCTTCCATTGGCATCAATGATTACACTCCTCCACTGCCCTCATGATAAGTCAGTCTCCTATTTGCATAAATCTGCTCCCTGACGGGATATTTTTGAGACTTTCAACAACGATAACGTTCGACGTCAAAGAAATACAACTGAAAAAGTTTTTTGCATTATAAATTCCATCCCTAATAGATCATTATATTGGCCAACGCAGAGAGAGGGAGAGCGAGAAAAGAAAAAAAAATCTGGCCACCCAACCCCGCCACGTCTGGGATTACTATCTATATCTTGCCCCCCTTGATGTGCCCCACAGCAGTGCACGCCAGAGATTAGCCCCCCCCCCGGCCTGATTGGTGGTGACAACAACAGTACACAATGAACGCCTCCTCGGGATGGATTGCCGAGTGCAGACGCCCAGTTATGGGCATTTTCCTGTCACTTTGCTGCCCACCCCGAGAGACAGCTGCAGGGGCTATTTCTGCTATCGGTGGAATCCCTTCATTTGCATTCAGGGATATAGTTTTACACTAGCTCAGAAGATATATTGTTAATGCTTCGTTAACTGTCGTTTTTGTCCCTTGTTGTGTTGCATAACAGTAGATATGGAAGTAGACCGACAAGAGCCACAGGATGTACGTCTTTCACCTTAAGTGTTTGTCTGCCTGCTGGAACTCAAGTTAGTTTGGGTTTTAGTGCAGGAATTGCACCCCCAGTCCAGTTCTGAAATGATTGCGTTGAAACGTAACAAGACATGCCACCATCTCTGTTACAGATTGTCAAAATAAATCCTCTCTGCCTCTCATTTCCTCCTCCTCAGGCTCTCTGACGGATGGACGCAAGTTTGACTCCTCCCGTGACAGGGACAAGCCCTTCAGGTTTAAAATAGGAAAACAGGAAGTGATCCGTGGCTGGGAAGAGGGAGTCGTGCAGGTAGGTGTACTGTGCAGACATTTCTGGTGTCTGTCTGCCTCTACTTCTAGGAAGTACAGGAGAAGGGTTTTACAATGAAATTACCACGTCCTTGTAACGGAGAGGTTGCCATTTTGCCAAAGCACAGAATGTCCCATCGGTGTATTTCTTTGCTGTGCATGAGCCCTCGGTCAAGATTATCCAGAGCAAAAACATTTCTATTACTCGATGAATTGAACTGTTCCAGGTACCACCGTCTCCATCAGTAGGAACATAATGACCTTCATACATAGTATTTCTCTGAACATATGACATGCTTTGTGTGGGCTATACAAGACGGTTTGAAGTATTCACATAAACCTTCACTGTTACTAGGGCGGTACACACAGTCCGGTCTGCTTGTTGTACAGCTCTGTGATGTGTAGCTGCAGCAGATTGAAAGGGAAATGTGTGCAACAGGAGAGAGAGACTGAGGCATTGTGTTGTACTTCAAAGCAGTTCGCTGGGCTTTTGCCAGGAGGTTGATTACATAATATTCTTATCAAGGGCGACAGATGCGGTGAAGAGACGTGCCCGTATTAGTCTTTGTTGTGTTGGCGAGGCATTCTCCCAGCCAATGGCAGTTCTCCACAAGAGCCCTCGGCGTTTTCATCAGAGGCTCCACACTTACAGCATGACAAACCGCTCCCCCAATTACACAAACACACACTAAGCGTCTGGTCTGGGGTCAATTGCTGCTTTATGTACAACCAAAAAGTGATGCATAAATTAACACAATTTGAACAAAAAAAAGTTGTCAACAGTATCATAAAATAAATGCTTCTTTCTGAAATAAAACATAGAGGTTCCTCTATAGCTTTATCTCAGTGTGGCTGTGCTTGACCTATGTCCCCCTCACTTCCTTGCAGATGAGTGTCGGTCAGAGAGCCAAGCTGACCTGCTCGCCTGACTTTGCCTACGGAGCAAAGGGCCACCCGGGGATCATTCCACCCAACGCCACCCTCATCTTTGATGTTGAGCTACTGAGCCTTGAATGAAGTTTTTTTTTTGTTTTTGTAAGTACTTTTTGAAGATTTTCTAAGTGTTTTTTTGTTGTTGTTATTATCCGTAGTTTAAATAATAGCACAAATGCATCTACAAGTCTATGGATTCAATCTAATCCCTTTCTCCTCTTCCTCCTCTGTCTTTGCAGGCTGCTTTCTACCTAGGAAACATGTAGAAAGGCTAAGAAAGTCTGCACTTGATTCTATAAGAGACCTGAGTCTATAATTCCACCACTTTGGTCATTATTTTATCCATATATACAAAATCTTTGTTATCAATGACTCGGTTATTTTGTTTTTCTTTAAAAACCTATGGGCCATAACCTTAAAACCTTACAAACCTTGATGTTTTTAAATCTTGAATTTTTTAATTGTGCTTTACTTTGTTTTGTGAAATTATTGGTTGTGCATGGTTATATGAGTAATGCAAAATACCAATGAAATATTAGCAGCGACATTCATCTCTTTTCAAGAGAACCTATCAACAACATAGAGGGCTGGTGCTTGACGTGAAGCCTACCCGAGGAACAAAACTAAGAGAATATGAAAAGTACATGTTTGCATACCTCTCTCTCCCAGCTGAAAGTAGAACAAATATGAATAGATTTTTTTTTAGAGTTGTAGGGCTTAGTGTAATGTTGAGAGGCATAAGTGTAGTAAAATATTGAGTCATGGGATGTCTTAATGGTATAAAACAGGAACATTGTTTGATATGTTATTTACCCAGACTAAATAGTGATGTTTCCTTTCATTTTGATTAATTTTATTAGGCGCTAGTGAGCATTCTGCACAGAGAAACCAGTACAGAAGAGAATTGTTGTATCATATTGCGTGTCTCTCATTACGAGACATACGAGCAACCAACTAGCTGGTTCTGCATGTCCTACATAATGATATCCTGATCTATACGTGTCAACGTTTTGCATTTTCATATTTTTTGTTGTTGTTGTTGCTTATGTTTCTTTCCAAGTCAAATCTTTAACCCTGTTGAAAGCCATACATGTGTTATTAACAGTGATGGGAACCATATCGTATACGCACATTAATTGGAGTAGTGATGATTTTGAAAAGGGGGTTGAGGAATCGATTCAATTGTGACCTCCCCCACCTTATTTTGTCTCACAACTTGACATTATATATTTTTCAGATGCCATCTTTCTAAAATATGTGTATGCGACCAATACAATTTGACTTGATAACTAAGAATGACTTCTACTTTTACCTGTAATTGAATGGTAAATATGTTTTTGTCAGCGTCATTAGACTGACACCACACTGCCTAAATAAAAATGCTGTGTTGTGGTAGTCAGGTGACGGAGACATCCATGTTTTGTATCACATTTAAAAGTCTGTTGAAATAGAGTTAAATCTAATGCATATAGAACATGTTCAGATGCTGGCCATCATTGCTCTTGATGTTACAGCTGTCTAGGCGCATGGCACAAATGCAGTCCTATGTACTGTGTATTTGTGTGCTGAGTTACATACGCAGGCACAACCAATAAATGTTTTTGCAGTTGCAATAAAGTGCTCTCTACCTGCTTTGTGGAAAGTCCATTTTTTTCTTCAATTACCGGGATATCTGGCATGAATGAGGTTGGGGTTATTAAATAATGTTTTTTTGTTGAAATGTTGAGTTGTAATTTTAGAACATGTACATATTATATCTGCAGTAATAGTAGAATGATAGGGTTTCGCAGTATTATTTACCCGCCAGTGTTGTGATTGGCTGTGATATTCGCCTGTTGCGTTCACCTCCCGGAGCGGCCGCCGCGGTCGAAGCTGCATTAACTTTGTGCCTGTGTTATCTAGTGGAAATTGCTCTTTTTGTGGTTGCTAAAATAATACACCGTTCGCTCAAAAACAAGCACTGAGTAATCGTGTAGGGGATCCTTGTACCATCTAAATCCCTGTGAAATGTATTTTCAATAGCAAAACATTTTTGTTTTTACAGCTGTTTGAAACCGGTGAACCAAAACCGAAACTAAAAGGCTCACGCCTCGATCACACCGAGTGTTTTGAATGTTGGTACACCAGAAGTACTGTACATTCATTTCAAATGGAACTTATCGAAAGTATGAATCAAACTGTATGTCTATACGGCTTACATAAATGGTAGCAGAAGGAGAATGTTTAACTTTTTGTTGCATACATATCCACATGATACGAGGCGCCAAGCCCGTGTCTCTGCCATGTTGCGGGTGAGGGGGGAGATGTTTTTTTAATAAAGCCTACTTAGTGCTGTTGCAATTCATCTAGCTTCAACATAGGGGAGACATGCTGAGACATTCTAGGTGTAGTGGCACCTTTTAAGTATCAAGGTGTTCAATTAGTGTCTGCTTTGCTATAGAAACCGAAGTGGTATCTCGGGATTGGAATAGGGTTTTATGGATCATCGTTCATATTCATAGAGATTAGAAGATATATGAGCCATCACCCACAGCAAGACTGCCCAAATAGGTCCACAGACGATGCAATCTCAACCACACTGCACACCGCCCTAACCCATCTGGACAAGAGGAATACCTATGTGAGAATGCTTTTCATTGACTACAGCTCGGCATTCAACACCATAGTACCCTCCAAGCTCGTCATCAAGCTCGAGACCCTGGGTCTCGACCCCGCCCTGTGCAACTGGGTACTGGACTTCCTGACGGGCCGCCCCCAGGTGGTGAGGGTAGGCAACAACATCTCCTCCCCGCTGATCCTCAACACTGGGGCCCCACAAGGGTGCGTTCTGAGCCCTCTCCTGTACTCCCTGTTCACCCACGACTGCGTGGCCACGCACGCCTCCAACTCAATCATCAAGTTTGCGGACGACACAACAGTGGTAGGCTTGATTACCAACAACGACAAAACGGCCTACAGGGAGGAGGTGAGGGCCCCCGGAGTGTGGTGTCAGGAAAATAACCTCACACTCAACGTCAACAAAACTAAGGAGATGATTGTGGACTTCAGGAAACAGCAGAGGGAACACCCCCCTATCCACATCGATGGAACAGTAGTGGAGAGGGTAGCAAGTTTTAAGTTCCTCGGCATACACATCACAGACAAACTGAATTGGTCCACTCACACAGACAGCATTGTGAAGAAGGCGCAGCAGTGCCTCTTCAACCTCAGGAGGCTGAAGAAATTCGGCTTGTCACCAAAAGCACTCACAAACTTCTACAGATGCACAATCGAGAGCATCCTGGCGGGCTGTATCACAGCCTGGTACGGCAACTGCTCCGCCCTCAACCGTAAGGCTCTCCAGAGGGTAGTGAGGTCTGCACAACGCATCACCGGGGGCAAACTACCTGCCCTCCAGGACACCTACACCACCCGATGTCACAGGAAGGCCATAAAGATCATCAAGGACATCAACCACCCGAGCCACTGCCTGTTCACCCCGCTATCATCCAGAAGGCGAGGTCAGTACAGGTGCATCAAAGCTGGGACCGAGAGACTGAAAAACAGCTTCTATCTCAAGGCCATCAGACTGTTAAACAGCCACCACTAACATTGAGTGGCTGCTGCCAACACACTGACACTGACTCAACTCCAGCCACTTTAATAATGGGAATTGATGGGAAATGATGTAAATATATCACTAGCCACTTTAAACAATGCTACCTTATATAATGTTACTTACCCTACATTATTCATCTCATATGCATACGTATATACTGTACTCTATATCATCGACTGTATCTTTATGTAATACATGTATCACTAGCCACTTTAACTATGCCACTTTGTTTACATACTCATCTCATATGTATATACTGTACTCGATACCATCTACTGTATCTTGCCTATGCTGCTCTGTACCATCACTCATTCATATATCCTTATGTACATATTCTTTATCCCCTTACACTGTGTACAAGACAGTAGTTTTGGAATTGTTAGTTAGATTACTTGTTGGTTATTACTGCATTGTCGGAACTAGAAGCACAAGCATTTCGCTACACTCGCATTAACATCTGCTAACCATGTGTATGTGACAAATAAAATTAGATTTGATTTGATTTGTAGAAGAGTGGCAAAATTGCTCCACAGTAGTAGTAGTAGCAGCACTATGCCCCATTTTCCACTGACGAACAGTTACTGAACTAACTAAATTCACAGATTGTCTTTAACCACCTCATATCGCACAATTTCAAGTACTTGCGAAAAATCTTGAAATTGAGATATTCCTGACCATAGCTGCATGCATTATGTATGTCTGCATTATGTATGTATGCCCTGAGACGGCAACAGCTGATGGGCGGTCATTGGTTGTGTCACCGCCTCTGATTGACTTGGGTTTTCTAGACCAGGACATTAGCGGTGACTCAGAATATCACTTCTCAACAGCGGTGCTTTCGTCCCAAGTACGAAGCAGAAAAAGGAGTATAGTAACTAAAAGTCAGAGTTTTTTTTCTCCCCCCCCTGAGACATTCACCATCAAACACTTTTAAGGTGAGTTTACATATGTCCAACAACATTTCCCGTTAGCTAGCGTAGCTCTCCCGGTTAGCTAAATACTGTTAGCTTGCTAGCAAATGTATCGAAACAAAGGTGGTGATTGAACGTAAGTGGGTAAAGTTATTCACCAGCGACGTGTTAGCCGAGATTGGAGGAATAAAGAAAACAGTAACATATTGTCTTGATACATTTAGCTAACTAGGTAACCAGTTAACCTAGGTATCTCATCGTTTAGCCACAACTTCTTGTTAGTTAGCTGATGAAAATCTGTAGCTAGTTTAGCTAGCATATATATATATATATATAACTAGCCAAGTTAGCTATAGCGAGATGCACTGTGCCTTCCATGTGGTTGTCTTTTATCATATGGTGTCACAGTGAGGCTATTAGCCTGGCCAGGTAAGTACAGTTAACTGGCTAGCAAACTACATATTCAGCTACATACCTAACTAATGTTTCAACTATATTTGTTTACAAATGTTAATTAAATCTCAATGTTTTTGAAACCTCTGACTCATGACATCATGTGATTTCTTGACTCATGCTACACAAATGTCTGTCACACTAGAGAGATGTGTAAATTACCCCCCCCCCCCCCTGTATGGAACGTTTTAATTGTATTTTTATTGAATATTTAACTAGACATCTAGGTTAATGTTTGGGAGAATCTCAACCTTTCTGATTTAGAAGCGTATAGTGAGTGAGTGACCTAGGTCAATCTAGTCACTGATCAGCTCAGACAGCACTGAAACAGATTAATGAATATGGATGTCAATGCTTTAGTTCAGTGTAGCTTCGTCCTGCGAAATAGCCATTTTAAATTACCATTTTATATCAAATAAAAAATAAGTAACTTTTAATGTTGCAAATGGGTAGCCATCTGTAAAATAAATTAAAAGTCAAAATTGTTACTATAAATGGTCATTTTAAATGGCCTAGTTGAGGGATGAAGCTAACTTCAGTACTGTAGGACTGCACAGAAGAACATTCTGAATGGGGTAGCTAGGCATATATTTTATCACAACTTGGTAAACACTGGTTGAAAACAAAGAGGAAGGTGAGAGGACATAAAACATGTTATTAGTTATAATAGTGGACCTTGTGATCATTGTCATAGTCCCCCCCCCCCCCCCCCCCCTTCTCTGGCCGGTGGTGGTGGTTGGGGTGGGGGGCACATTTCAAGGCACTTCCCATGTTTTCATTTGGTGTTCAGAGACATAATGGAGTGTGTCTCTCTCTCTCTCTCTCTCTGGTCTGTAAATTGGGTGTGTAGTGTACAGTAGTCTTGACTTTAGTAATGTGATTGTTGGGCATGTTTAGCTTGGCTCAGTGATCGTGCTAAATGTTCACATGATGTGTTTAATTTTATCACTTGTTTTTAAAACTTTGTAGTAGTGTCAACCACCTGTTAGTAGGAATGTGTTAGTAGGGTTATGTCTTTTCACAATTGTGTGTTGTCCTTTGTCTTGTATGTTGTTCTTGTAGAGGAACAAGGATTTGGCTATTTTCATGGTGTGTGGTTTGACAGTGCTTCACGTGTAGGAGTGAGTATCATTTGCATCAATGTTGTGGGATAGGGTGTATACACGTGTTTTTTTTGTTCTAAGTTTGCTGTGTGTTGTGTAGTTTTTTTTTCATTTTGTTGTGTGTGTGTGTGTGTGTGTGTGTGTGTGTGTGTGGGGGGGGGGAGAGAACTTGGACATTGACACTGACTGTGGTCGACATGGTAGCAGTGTATCTTTGACTACCTCTAAAGTTCCTGTTTCCTGTTCATGGCTTATCTTGGGATTTATTCACAAAGTGGGATGCCACAGTGTATAATATAAAAAAGGAACAGCATGTGACATGAACATCTCTCTTGTACTTTTCCTTTTCAACACCATTCTCAACAACACACTGGAGACACCAACTTATAAACAAACCGTCATTCACAGTGATTCTGATGTCGTACCGGAAATGCGACCAGACCAGTTCATGTCTTCTCTTCTTCCCGGAATGACCCGTATGGCTCAGGTGACATCTTAACGAATGTACGCATAGGCCTACGGAAACAATTTGATCAGAAGGACACCATAGCCAAAGGCCTGGTCCTTAAAGGCAAGGCTTGTATGTTTGAGTAGTTGAGGATGATGATGATGACGATTAGTCATTCATAAGTGACTGGGCTCTTACTCCTCGGCATGGTAGGTGTCTACTGTAGACTCTGGGACAGTTTCACCTGCCACACCCTATAGTACAGCTGATCTCTATTTACTCTGTACTGGAAGTGTGTACTCTGTCATGTGATGCACTCTTGTCATTCTCTCCCTCTCTCATTCCCCCTCTGTCATTCCCTCCCTCTCTCTCATTCCCTCCCTCCCTCTCTCTCATTCCCTCTCTCTCATTCCCTCTCTCTCATTCCCTCTCTCTCATTCCCTCCCTCTCTCTCATTCCCCCTCTCTCTCATTCTGTCTTTCTCTTTCTATTGGTTGTAAGTGAGCTTTTAGTTTCTTGTTAACTCTGGCTGTAGACCTATCTCTTCCAGGAAAAGGGAAACTGCTCTCTCATCCTGTTTGTCTCTTGCTATTCCATTAGGCCTAGATCCATTAGTCCACCCTCAGTCCTGTGATTATGCTAGTTTTCCATGATAACTTGTGTGTATTTGTTTACCAGCTTTGAGAGAGCGGAGGCTCAGTACCAAAACACAGACCATATCAGCCCCAGTACATACTGTACATTGCCTTCAGAAAGTATTCATACCCAATTACTTATTCCACATTTTGTGTTACAGCCTGAATTCAAAATTGATTAAATATACTTTTCTCTACACACAATACCCCATGATGACAAAGTTAAAACATTTTTGCAAATTTATTGAAAATGAAATGACATAAATATCAAATTTACATAATTATTCACACCCCTGAGTCAATACTTTGTAGAAGCACTTTTGGCAGTGATTAGAGCTGTGAGTCTTTCTGGCTAAGTCTCTTAAGAGCTTTCCACACCTTTGCCCATTTATTCCAAAAATAATTCTTCAAGCTCTGTCAAGTTGGTTGACCATTTTCAGGTCTTGCCGTAGATTTTCAAATCAAAACAGTAAATCGGCCACGCAGGAACATTCACTGTCTTCTTGGTAAACAACTCCGGTGTAGATTTGGCCTTTTGTTTTAGGTTATTGTCCTGCTGAAAGGTGACCTCATCTCCCAGTCTCTGGTGGAAAGTAGACTCAACCAGATTTTCCTATTGAATTCTGCCTGTGCTTAGCTCCATTCTGTTTCTTTTTTATTCTTGAAAAACTCCCCCGTCCTTAACGATGACAAACATACCCATAACATGATGCAGCCACCACTATGCTTGAAAATATGGAGACTGGTACTAAGTAATGTGTATTGGACACTTTGTATTCAGGACAAAAGGTAATTGCTTTGTAACATTTTTTGCAGTATTACTTTAGTGCCTTGTTGTAAACAGGATGCATGTCTTTTAATATTTTTATTATGTACAGGCTTCCTTCTTTTCACTCTGTCAATTACAGTTGAAGTCGGAAGTTTACATACCCTTAGGTTGGAGTCATTAAAACACGTTTTTCAACCACTCCACAAATGTCTTGTTAACAAACTATAGTTTTGGCAAGTCGGTTAGGACTTCTACTTTGTGCATGACACAAGTCATTTTTCCAACAATTGTTTAGACCGATTATTTCACTTATAACTCACTGTATCACAATTCCAGTGGGTCAGAAGTTTACATACACTAAGTTGACTGTGCGTTTAAACAGCTTGGGACGTTCCAGAAAATGATGTCATGGCTTTAGAAGATTCTGATAGGCTAATTGACATAATTTGAGTCAATTGGAGGTGTACTTGTGGATATATTTCAAGGCCTATCTTCAAACTCAGTGCCTCTTTGCTTGACATCATTAGAAAATCAAAAGAAATCAGCCAAGACTCCAGAATTGTTTGTTTTTATAGACCTCCACAAGTCTGGTTCCTCTTTGGAGCAATATCCAAACGCCTGAAGGTACCACGCGCACTATTGTTTGTACAGATGAACAAGTATAAACACCTTGGGACCACACAGCTGTCATACTGCTCAGGAAGGAGACGCGTTCTGTCTCCTAGAGATGAACGTACGTTGGTGCGAAAAGTGCAACTCAATCCCAGAACAACAGCAAAGGACCTTGTAAAGATGCTGGAGGAAACAGGTACAAAAGTATCTATATCCACAGTAAAACGAGTCCTATATCAACAACCTGAAAGGCCGCTCAGCAAGGAAGAAGCCACTGCTCCAAAACCGCCATAAAATAGCCAAACTATTGTTTGCAACTGCACATAGTGACAAAGATCGTACTTTTTGGAGAAATGTCCTCTGGTCTGATGAAACAAAAATAGAACTGTTTGGCCATAATGACCATCGTTATGTTTGGAGGAAAAAGGGGGAGGCTTGCAAGCCGAAGAAGACCATCCCGTGAAGCATGGGTGGCAGCATCATGTTGTGGGGGTGCCTTGCTGCAGGAGGGACTGGTGCACTTCACAAAATAGATGGCATCAGGAGGAAGGAAACTTATGTGGATATATTGAAGCAACATCTCAAGACATCAGTCAGGAAGTTAAAGCTTGGTCGGAAATGGGTTTTTCGAAATGGACAATGACCCCAAGCATACTTACAAAGTTGTGGCAAAATGGCTTAAGAACAACAAAGTCAAGGTATTGGAGTGGCCATCACAAAGCGCTGACCTGAATCCTATAGAACATTTGTGTACAGAACGAGCAAGGATCCTACAAACCTGACATAGTTACACCAGCTCTGTCAGGTGGAATGGGCCAAAATTCACCCAAATTATTGTGGAAAGCTTGTGGAAGGCTACCTGAAAAGTTTGACCCAAGGTAAGCAATTTAAAGGCAATGCTATCAAATACTAATTGAGTGTATGTAAACTTCTGACCCACTGGGAATGTGATGAAAGACATAAAATATTAAATAAATTATTATTCTCTCCTATTATTGAAATTTCACATTCTTAAAATAAAGTGGTTATCCTAACTGACTGAAGATAGGGAATTTTTATTAGGATTTAATGTCAGGAATTGTGAAACTGAGTTTAAACGTATTTGGCTAAGGTGTATGTAAACTTCCGACTTCAACTGTATGTTAGTATTGTCATTTGTGGAGTAACTACAATGTTGATGTTTTTCCTATCTTAGCCATTAAACTCTAACTGTTTTAAAGTCACCATTGGCCTCATGGTGAAATCCCTCACGGTGAAATTTCCTTCCTCTCCGGCAACTGAGTTAAAAAGGATGCCTGTATTTTTGTAGTGACTGAGTGTATTGATAGACCATCCAACGTGTAATGAATAACCTCATGCTCAAAGAGCTATTCATGTCAGCTTTAAAAAAATACCCATCTACCAATAGGTGCCCTTCTTTGGGTGGCATTGGAAAACCTTCCTAGTCTTTCTGGTTGAATCTGTGTTTGAAAACCACTGCTCAGTTGAGGGACCTTACAGATAATCGTATGTGTGGGGTACAGAGGTAAAACACCAATATTGCACACAGTGAGTCCATGCAATGATTTGTTAAGCAATTAAAAAAAAAAAAATTATGCTCGCCATAACAAAGGGGCTGAATACTTATTGACTCAAGACATTTCAAATATAATTGTATTTTTTTTTTTATCTCAAAAAACACAATTCCATTTTGACATTATGGGGTATTGTGGGTAGGCCAGTGACCCCAAAAAATCTTACTTTAACCCATTTTAAATTCAAGCTGTAACATAACAAAATGTGGAAAAAGTCTAGGGGGTGTGAATACTTTCTGAAGGCCTTGTACCAGGTAGAAACCACCACAAGCTTCCTCAATAGGTTTCAGTGTTAATAGATGTAATGTACTTTCTTGTTTTTAGTTGATAGAAACTATTTTATGTTCCTTGACAAAATCTTTATGACGTCAATGTTTTCTTCTTGATAGTAGACTTCCGGAGATCAAAAGCCCAGCTCCTTGAGATATGTTTTGCTGTGTTGCTCGTTCAGTGACTGGGGACAAGGCAGCAGTACAAACGGGCTGCAGGTTGATGCTTACATAACATGTTTTTTTAACTGATGGCGTGCCCTGGGGGATTGCTGTGTGTGAACAATGACACATTCTGCCTGTTGTATGTTTTGACTGTTACAAACGGAAATGCTCAAATCAACCTACATTGTTTTACATGTCGAGGTTCGGTAACCTTGATGTTATGAAAATGCTTTTAGAACATAATACAATTATTTTTTCGAGCACCTAGCTCAGGATAGAAAGATGTGGCCTCGGCGCCTAGCTCAGGATAGAAAGACGTGGCCCCGGCGCCTAGCTCAGGATAGAAAGACGTGGCCTCGGCGCCTAGCTCAGGATAGAAAGACGTGGCCTCGGCGCCTAGCTCAGGATAGAAAGACGTGGCCTCTGCGCCTAGCTCAGGATAGAAAGACGTGGCCTCTGCGCCTAGCTCAGGATAGAAAGACGTGGCCTCGGCGCCTAGCTCAGGATAGAAAGACGTGGCCTCGGCGCCTAGCTCAGGATAGAAAGACGTGGCCTCGGCGCCTAGCTCAGGATAGAAAGACGTGGCCTCGGCGCCTAGCTCAGGATAGAAAGACGTGGCCTCGGCGCCTAGCTCAGGATAGAAAGACGTGGCCTCGGCGCCTAGCTCAGGATAGAAAGACGTTTCCACACTACAGACCCAGCGTTAGTACATACCCGTGTTTGATCTCAGACTGTCTCGCAGCCGGCTGTGACCAGGAGACGCATGAGGCGGCGCAGAATTGGCCCAGCGTCGTCCGGGTTTGGCCGGCCGGGATGTCCTTGTCCCATCGCGCTGTAGCGACTACTTGTGGCAGGCCGGGTGCAGGCACGCTGACTTTGGTCGCCAGCTGTACAGTGTTTCCTCCGACACACTGGTGTGGCTGGCTTCCGGGTTAAGCTAGCAGTGTGTCAAGAAGCAGTGGGGGGGGTGGGGTCGTGTTTCAGAGGACGCATGGCTCTCGACCTTCGCCTCTCCCGAGTCCGTACGGGAATTGCATTGATAGGACAAGACAGTAACTACCAATTGGCTATCACAAAAAAAAGGTGTAAACAAAATATTATAAAATAAACCACTTGCAAACGTTTTTGAGCTCATTCAGCTGTAGGCTACATTAGTGGTTTTTCACATGGACAGGGGCATCATATGAACTGTTACTCAACATTAGCAAGCTAGCTGAATGCATGATGTCCACAATAACAATGCCGGTAGCTAGCATAGAATTACCCTGTATAGTCCAGTCAACCCACTTGCACATGTTTTTGTTCATTCAGCGAGCAAGGTTTAGCTGTGTTAAACATTGCAGTAGTTTTGACATGGGCATTGGCTCGTACTGCGTTAGCATATGTTAGCTAGATAGTTAACAACATCAAGGTTAGTATTCTAACTGCATGGTAATGCCGACAATAAGTCACTTTTGCAGGCAGATCGTGTACACTAGGCATAAAACGTTATCCAATATGGTTTGCAGTGAGGGATTTCAGATGTGCCAAACCTAGGAGAAGCTAGCTAGCTGGGCTAGAAAGAGCTGGCTAGAAAAACAAGTATTCAGTCAATGCTATTTTATTTAACTTGGCAAGTCAGTTAAGAACAAATACTTATTTACAATGACGGCCTACCCCGTACAACGCTGGGACAACTGGGAGTCCCCATAGGGCGGCTGATAATCACGGCCGGTTGTGTTACAGCCTGGAATCGAATCGTGGTCTGTAGTGTCACCTCTTGCACTGAGATGCACTTGGGAGCCTCCTTCTAGATAGCTAGGTGTCTGCTCTGCAAGAGTTCGCTCCAGACATGTAGTGTTGCTAACAGTGTCCACTTTTATTAAATCAATTGCAGCTAGTTGTGAGACTAGATTTTTTTTAACCTTTTATTTAACTAGGCTAGTCAGTTATGAACAAATTCTTATTTACGATGAAGGCCTAGGAATAGTGGGAACAGAACAGCCTTCTTCGGTTACCAAATGATGCTGCCAATGTCGCTAGGCTACCTAGCAAAATATCAATGGTAGCTGAGCTTGCCGTGGTTTCGGACTAGTTGGCTAGCTAGCCCACCTTGCACGGTGTGTGTGTGTGTGTGTGTGTGTGTGTGTGTATTTTTTTTGTCAATTTATCGTTCATACCATGTTACCTGGCTAGTCTCTTAATTAACAGGATAGCCTTCTATAAAGGCACTTATTTTCATAATTTTTGTATTGTCAAAATGTCAAACATTCTCAATGAGGCTACAAACATGCAATCTAATCTGGGCTGTTTGTCAGACGAACCATTCAAGTGATGTCATTGATGACACGTTATCAAGATGGAGGCACGCAGTAGTCAGATGAGGCCATTTTTAAAAAAGGTTTTAACATTAAATGTGAGCTTTCTGCATTTTTAAGGGTAGGAACATTCTTTATCACATTTTTGTTATCAAAACCACCTTAACTTACTACAGTCATTTTCTAGCCTACATTGTTTGTTCTAGAACTCGCCCAGCCTACAGTATGTGGATAAGAAGGGTATCTCTGACTTGTTTGCTTGCTAGTTAGGTCTTTTATAGAGTGTTCTGACCACACCCACTTCTCAGCTTACATCACATCTTTGTTGCCGTTAGCTACCCTTCTCTCTCTTTTCCGTCTCACAATAATGAAAGGATGAGTGATGATGGGAAGGGGTCTGGAAGTGCAGAAATGGATCATGGTGGATTAGTGGTGAAAAACTTAAGCCTCAATTGAAAAACAGGAATCTCATTATGAGCTTTATGGCCTGGGAGTCCCCATGCCATGTGTGTCACTCTTTCAGGGCTGTGTATGGGCACGGGTCTATGGACAGACGGACAGACAGACCGCTCTGTTCTCCAACTCTCTCTCTGTGTGGTCCATAGCCCCCCCTCTCTGATCCTGTCTTCCGACACATTTTTCTCAGCTAGTGATCTGCCATCAAAGATTAGCAGTTTATGGGTGAGATTCTCTCTCATTTTGTATTGTGTTATTTACTCTTCTCATGCCAACATTGACAGTTTCCTTTGTGTTCTTCCCACAGAATGTCGCTGTATCCATCCCTCGAGGATCTTAAGGTGGACAAGGCCATGAAGGTAAGGAAAACCCAGTATCGGACAGAATACTGGACTTTTTTTTAAAAGTAGGCTACTCTGACCTCCTCCCGGGTGGCTAAAACCAATTGAAACATTCAAATGAAAATCGACCGTGTTCTTTGTTAAAAGAGAGGAAGAAAAATACGAAGCTTCAGCCAACTTGTTCTAATGTCCATTATATTTTTTCTAGGCAGCAGGTAGCCTAGCGGTTAAGAGCGTTGGGCCAGAAACCAAAAGCTTGCTGGTTTGAATCCCCGAGCCGACTAGAGTGAAAAATCTGTCTGTGCCCTTAATTAAGCAAGGCTCTTAACCCTAATTGCTCCTGTAAGTTGCTCTGGATAAGACCGTCTGCTGACTAGAATGTAATGTCTAGTGACATTTTATTTTCCAAATGTCAGTGTTCTGGTGTCTGTTACTCTGTCTAGGCAGGTGTTCTAGTGTCTGTTACTCTGTCTAGGCTCCAGGTGTTCTAGTGTCTGTTACTCTGTCTAGGCTGCAGGTGTTCTGGTGTCTGTTACTCTGTCTAGGCTGCAGGTGTTCTGGTGTCTGTTACTCTGTCTAGGCTCCAGGTGTTCTAGTGTCTGTTACTCTGTCTAGGCTGCAGGTGTTCTAGTGTCTGTTACTCTGTCTAGGCTGCAGGTGTTCTAGTGTCTGTTACTCTGTCTAGGCTGCAGGTGTTCTAGTGTCTGTTACTCTGTCTAGGCTGCAGGTGTTCTAGTGTCTGTTACTCTGTCTAGGCTGCAGGTGTTCTGGTGTCTGTTACTCTGTCTAGGCTGCAGGTGTTCTAGTGTCTGTTACTCTGTCTAGGCTGCAGGTGTTCTGGTGTCTGTTACTCTGTCTAGGCTGCAGGTGTTCTAGTGTCTGTTACTGTGTCTAGGCTGCAGGTGTTCTGGTGTCTGTTACTCTGTCTAGGCTGCAGGTGTTCTAGTGTCTGTTACTCTGTCTAGGCTGCAGGTGTTCTGGTGTCTGTTACTCTGTCTAGGCTGCAGGTGTTCTAGTGTCTGTTACTCTGTCTAGGCTGCAGGTGTTCTGGTGTCTGTTACTCTGTCTAGGCTCCAGGTGTTCTGGTGTCTAGGCTGCAGGTGTTCTAGTGTCTGTTACTCTGTCTAGGCTGCAGGTGTTCTGATGTCTGTTACTCTGTCTAGGCTCCAGGTGTTCTGGTGTCTGTTACTCTGTCTAGGCTCCAGGTGTTCTGGTGTCTGTTACTCTGTCTAGGCTCCAGGTGTTCTAGTGTCTGTTACTCTGTCTAGGCTCCAGGTGTTCTAGTGTCTAGGCTGCAGGTGTTCTAGTGTCTGTTACTCTGTCTAGGCTCCAGGTGTTCTAGTGTCTAGGCTGCAGGTGTTCTAGTGTCTGTTACTCTGTCTAGGCTGCAGGTGTTCTAGTGTCTGTTACTCTGTCTAGGCTGCAGGTGTTCTGGTGTCTGTTACTCTGTCTAGGCTGCAGGTGTTCTGGTGTCTGTTACTCTGTCTAGGCTGCAGGTGTTCTAGTGTCTGTTACTCTGTCTAGGCTGCAGGTGTTCTGGTGTCTGTTACTCTGTCTAGGCTGCAGGTGTTCTGGTGTCTGTTACTCTGTCTAGGCTGCAGGTGTTCTGGTGTCTGTTACTCTGTCTAGGCTGCAGGTGTTCTGGTGTCTGTTACTCTGTCTAGGCTGCAGGTGTTCTAGTGTCTGTTACTCTGTCTAGGCTGCAGGTGTTCTAGTGTCTGTTACTCTGTCTAGGCTCCAGGTGTTCTAGTGTCTGTTACTCTGTCTAGGCTCCAGGTCTTCTAGTGTCTAGGCTGCAGGTGTTCTAGTGTCTGTTACTCTCTAGGCTGCAGGTGTTCTGGTGTCTGTTACTCTGTCTAGGCTGCAGGTGTACTGGTGTCTGTTACTCTGTCTAGGCTGCAGGTGTTCTAGTGTCTTGTTACTCTGTCTAGGCTGCAGGTGTTCTAGTGTCTGTTACTCTGTCTAGGCTGCAGGTGTTCTAGTGTCTGTTACTCTGTCTAGGCTGCAGGTGTTCTAGTGTCTGTTACTCTGTCTAGGCTGCAGGTGTTCTATCTAGTGTCTGTTACTCTGTCTAGGCTGCAGGTGTTCTAGTGTCTGTTACTCTGTCTAGGCTGCAGGTGTTCTAGTGTCTGTTACTCTGTCTAGGCTCCAGGTGTTCTAGTGTCTAGGCTGCAGGTGTTCTAGTGTCTGTTACTCTGTCTAGGCTGCAGGTGTTCTAGTGTCTGTTACTCTGTCTAGGCTGCAGGTGTTCTATCTAGTGTCTGTTACTCTGTCTAGGCTGCAGGTGTTCTAGTGTCTGTTACTCTGTCTAGGCTGCAGGTGTTCTAGTGTCTGTTACTCTGTCTAGGCTCCAGGTGTTCTAGTGTCTGTTACTCTGTCTAGGCTCCAGGTGTTCTAGTGCCTAGGCTGCAGGTGTTCTAGTGTCTAGGCTGCAGGTGTTCTAGTGTCTGTTACTCTGTCTAGGCTCCAGGTGTTCTAGTGTCTGTTACTCTGTCTAGGCTGCAGGTGTTCTAGTGTCTAGGCTCCAGGTGTTCTAGTGTCTGTTACTCTCTCTAGGCTCCACGTGTTCTAGTGTCTGTTACCCTGTCTAGGCTGCAGGTCTTCTAGTGTCTAGGCTGCAGGTGTTCTAGTGTCTGTTACTCTCTAGGCTGCAGGTGTTCTAGTGTCTGTTACTCTGTCTAGGCTGCAGGTGTTCTAGTGTCTGTTACTGTCTAGGCTCCAGGTGTTCTAGTGTCTGTTACTCTGTCTAGGCTGCAGGTGTTCTAGTATCTGTTACTCTTTCTAGGCTGCAGGTGTTCTAGTGTCTGTTACTCTGTCTAGGCTGCAGGTGTTCTAGTGTCTGTTACTCTGTCTAGGCTGCAGGTGTTCTAGTGTCTGTTACTGTCTAGGCTGCAGGTGTTCTATCTAGTGTCTGTTACTCTGTCTAGGCTGCAGGTGTTCTAGTGTCTGTTACTCTGTCTAGGCTCCAGGTGTTCTAGTGTCTGTTACTCTCTAGGCTGCAGGTGTTCTAGTGTCTGTTACTCTGTCTAGGCTGCAGGTGTTCTAGTGTCTGTTACTCTGTCTAGGCTCCAGGTGTTCTAGTGTCTGTTACTCTGTCTAGGCTGCAGGTGTTCTAGTGTCCGTTACTCTGTCTAGGCTGCAGGTGTTCTGGTGTCTGTTACTCTGTCTAGGCTCCAGGTGTTCTGGTGTCTGTTACTCTGTCTAGGCTCCAGGTGTTCTGGTGTCTGTTACTCTGTCTAGGCTCCAGGTGTTCTAGTGTCTAGGCTGCAGGTGTTCTAGTGTCTAGGCTGCAGGTGTTCTAGTGTCTGTTACTCTGTCTAGGCTCCAGGTGTTCTAGTGTCTAGGCTGCAGGTGTTCTAGTGTCTGTTACTCTGTCTAGGCTCCAGGTGTTCTAGTGTCTAGGCTGCAGGTGTTCTAGTGTCTGTTACTCTGTCTAGGCTCCAGGTGTTCTAGTGTCTAGGCTGCTGGTGTTCTAGTGTCTGTTACTCTGTCTAGGCTGCAGGTGTTCTAGTGTCTGTTACTCTGTCTAGGCTCCAGGTGTTCTAGTGTCTAGGCTGCTGGTGTTCTAGTGTCTGTTACTCTGTCTAGGCTGCAGGTGTTCTAGTGTCTGTTACTCTGTCTAGGCTGCAGGTGTTCTAGTGTCTGTTACTCTGTCTAGGCTCCAGGTGTTCTAGTGTCTAGGCTGCTGGTGTTCTAGTGTCTGTTACTCTGTCTAGGCTGCAGGTGTTCTAGTGTCTGTTACTGTCTAGGCTCCAGGTGTTCTAGTGTCTAGGCTGCAGGTGTTCTAGTGTCTGTTACTCTGTCTAGGCTCCAGGTGTTCTAGTGTCTAGGCTGCAGGTGTTCTAGTGTCTGTTACTCTGTCTAGGCTGCAGGTGTTCTAGTGTCTGTTACTCTGTCTTGGCTCCAGGTGTTCTAGTGTCTAGGCTTCAGGTGTTTTAGTGTCTGTTACTCTGTCTAGGCTGCAGGTGTTCTAGTGTCTGTTACTCTGTCTAGGCTGCAGGTGTTCTAGTTTCTAGGCTGCAGGTGTTCTAGTGTCTGTTACTCTGTCTAGGCTGCAGGTGTTCTAGTGTCTGTTACTCTGTCTAGGCTGCAGGTGTTCTGGTGTCTGTTACTCTGTCTAGGCTGCAGGTGTTCTGGTGTCTGTTACTCTGTCTAGGCTGCAGGTGTTCTAGTGTCTTGTTACTCTGTCTAGGCTGCAGGTGTTCTGGTGTCTGTTACTCTGTCTAGGCTGCAGGTGTTCTGGTGTCTGTTACTCTGTCTAGGCTGCAGGTGTTCTGGTGTCTGTTACTCTGTCTAGGCTGCAGGTGTTCTGGTGTCTGTTACTCTGTCTAGGCTGCAGGTGTTCTGGTGTCTGTTACACTGTCTAGGCTGCAGGTGTTCTAGTGTCTGTTACTCTGTCTAGGCTGCAGGTGTTCTAGTGTCTGTTACTCTGTCTAGGCTGCAGGTGTTCTATCTAGTGTCTGTTACTCTGTCTAGGCTGCAGGTGTTCTAGTGTCTGTTACTCTGTCTAGGCTCCAGGTGTTCTAGTTTCTAGGCTGCAGGTGTTCTAGTGTCTGTTACTCTGTCTAGGCTGCAGGTGTTCTGGTGTCTGTTACTCTGTCTAGGCTCCAGGTGTTCTAGTGTCTGTTACTCTGTCTAGGCTGCAGGTGTTCTAGTGTCTGTTACTCTGTCTAGGCTGCAGGTGTTCTGGTGTCTGTTACTCTGTCTAGGCTCCAGGTGTTCTAGTGTCTGTTACTCTGTCTAGGCTGCAGGTGTTCTGGTGTCTGTTACTCTGTCTAGGCTGCAGGTGTTCTAGTGTCTGTTACTCTGTCTAGGCTGCAGGTGTTCTGGTGTCTGTTACTCTGTCTAGGCTCCAGGTGTTCTAGTGTCTGTTACTCTGTCTAGGCTGCAGGTGTTCTAGTGTCTGTTACTCTGTCTAGGCTCCAGGTGTTCTAGTGTCTAGGCTGCAGGTGTTATAGTGTCTGTTACTCTGTCTAGGCTCCAGGTGTTCTAGTGTCTGTTACTCTGTCTAGGCTGCAGGTGTTCTAGTGTCTGTTACTCTCTAGGCTGCAGGTGTTCTAGTGTCTGTTACTGTCTAGGCTCCAGGTGTTCTAGTGTCTGTTACTCTGTCTAGGCTGCAGGTGTTCTAGTATCTGTTACTCTTTCTA
Source organism: Oncorhynchus clarkii lewisi (assembly GCF_045791955.1). Taxonomy (NCBI): domain Eukaryota; kingdom Metazoa; phylum Chordata; class Actinopteri; order Salmoniformes; family Salmonidae; genus Oncorhynchus; species Oncorhynchus clarkii. Next base: position 67,351,157 of record NC_092162.1, read on the forward strand.
GGCTGCAGGTGTTCTAGTGTCTGTTACTCTGTCTAGGCTGCAGGTGTTCTAGTGTCTGTTACTGTCTAGGCTGCAGGTGTTCTATCTAGTGTCTGTTACTCTGTCTAGGCTGCAGGTGTTCTAGTGTCTGTTACTCTGTCTAGGCTCCAGGTGTTCTAGTGTCTGTTACTCTGTCTAGGCTGCAGGTGTTCTAGTGTCTGTTACTCTGTCTAGGCTCCAGGTGTTCTAGTGTCTGTTACTCTGTCTAGGCTGCAGGTGTTCTAGTGTCTGTTACTGTCTAGGCTCCAGGTGTTCTAGTGTCTGTTACTCTGTCTAGGCTGCAGGTGTTCTACTGTCTGTTACTGTCTAGGCTGCAGGTGTTCTAGTGTCTGTTACTGTCTAGGCTGCAGGTGTTCTAGTGTCTGTTACTCTGTCTAGGCTGCAGGTGTTCTAGTGTCCGTTACTCTGTCTAGGCTGGGGGGGGGGGGGGGGGGGGTGTACCCTCATACTGTAAGAGTTGTACACACAGTGAGTTAGGACTGTGCACTAATTCCAAAAAGCTCTGGGAGACTGTAAAGTCTATGGAGAAGCATCTTTTTACAGCTGGCCATGCTTTCCACCTGGCTACCACTACCCCAGTCAACAGCTCTGCACCCCCCACAGCAACTTTCCCAAGCCCCCCCCCCCCACTTCTCTTTCACCCAAGTTCTGAAAGAGCTGCAAAATCTGGACCCTACAAATCAGCTGGGCTAGACAATCTGGACCCCCTCTTTCTAAAATGTTCTTCCCAAGTTGTTGCAACCCCCATTACCTATTACTAGCCTGTTCAACCTCTTTCGTACCGTCTGAGATCCCTAAAGATTGGAAAGCTGCCGCGGTTATCCCCCTCTTCAAAGGGGGAGACACTCTAGACCCAAACTGTTACAGACCTATATCTATCCTATCCTGCCTTTCTAAGGTCTTCGAAAGCCAAGTTAACAAACAGATTACCGAACATTTCGAATCCCACTGTACTTTCTCCACAATGCAATCTGGTTTCCGAGCTGGTCATGGGTGCACCTCAGCCATGCTTAAGGTCCTAAACGATATCATAACCGGCATCAATAAAAGACAGTACTGTGCTGCCGTCTTCATCGACCTGGCCCAGGCTTTCGACTCTGTCAATCACAGCATTCTTATCGGCAGACTCAAAAGCCTTGGCTTCTCAAATGACTGCCTTGCCTGGTTCACCAACTACTTCTCAGAGTTCAGTGTGTCAAATCGGACGGCCTGTTGTCCGGACCTCTAGCAGTCTCTATGGGGTGTGCCACAGGGTTCAGTTCTCAGGCCGACTCCTTTCTCTGTATATATCAATGATATCGCTCTTCCTGCTGGTGAGTCTCTGATTCACCTCTACGCAGACGACACCATTCTGTAAACATCTGGCCCTTCTTTAGACACTGTGTTAACAAACCTCCAAACGAGCTTCAATGCCGTACAACTCTCCTTCCGTGGCCTCCAACTGCTCTTAAATGCTAGTAAAACCAAATGCATGCTCTTCAACTGATTGCTGCCCGCACCCGCCCGCCCAGCTAGCATCACTACTCTGGACGGTTCTGATTTAGAATACGTGGACAACTACAAATACCTAGGTGTCTGGTTAGACTCTTAACTCTCCTTTCAGACTCATATTAAGCATCTCCAATCCAAAATTAAATCTTGAATCGACTTCCTATTTTGCAACAAAGCCTCCTTCACTCATGCTGCCTAACATACCCTTGTAAAACTGACTGTCCTTACCGATCCTTGACTTCGGCGATGTCATTTACAAAATAGCTTCCAACACTCTACTCAGCATATTGGATGCAGTCTATCACAGTGCCATCCGTTTTGTCACCAAAGCCCCATACTACCCACCACTGCGACCTGTATTATCGTTGGATGGCCCTCGCTACATATTCGTCGCCAAACCCACTGGCTCCAGGTCATCTATAAGTCTTTGCTAGGTAAAGCCCCGCCTTATCTCAGCTCACTGGTCACCATAGCAACACCCACCCGTAGCATGCTACCCAGCAGGTATATTTCACTGGGCATCCTCAAAGCCAACTCCTCCTTTGGCCACCTTTACTTCCAGTTCTCTGCCAATGACTGGAACGAATTGTAAAAATCACTGAAGCTGGAGACTTATCTCCCCCCACTAACTATAAGCATCAGCTGTCAGAGCAGCTTACAGATCACTGCACCTGTACACAGCCCATCTGTAAATAGCCCACCCAACTACCTCATCCCCATGTTATTTTTTGTTGTTGTTGCTCTTTTTGCTCCCAGTATCTCTACTTGCACATTCATCATCTGCACATCTATCACTCCAGTGTTAATGCTAAATTGTAATTATTTCACCACTATGGCCTATTTATTGCCTTCCCCATCTAACCTTACAATACCCTGTACATTTTTTTATTTAACCTTTATTTAACCAGGAAGGGCTCATTGAGATTAAAATCTCTTTTTCAAGAGCGCCCTGGCCAAGATGGGCAGCACCAAATCATTACAAAAAAATTACAGACAGACAACATGAAAAACTACAAGTAATCTAGTAAAAACCATTGAATTCACAAGGGTATAAAACAGCAAATTAAAAACATTGACAGGTCAGGGAATCGGCCTCAAAATCCTTCATCGGTGATTTAAAAACACCAATCGGGACAAGTTCTTCCAGTTTAAAAGTATTTTGTAAGGTGTTCCAAGACGATGGTGCAGAGTACATAAAAGCCCTTTTATCAAATTCAGTTCGGACATTTGGAACAGTTAGCAGGATAAAGTCCAGCGAACGAAGAGACGACCCACCACATTTCTGAACAATACAAATTAAAAATGCACAAATAAAAAGTTAGTAAACCCAAAATGGCTTTGTAAATAAAAGTATCCCAGTGACTGAGCCTACGAGTGGCTAGAGAAGACCAGCCAACCCTGGTATACAAAGTGCAGTGGTGCATAGTGTTTTGCAGTTTAAAATAAATCTCAAAGTGCCATGGTAAAGAGTGTCAATTGATCTCAAACACTGAGCAGAAGAATTCATATATAAAATATCCCCATAGTCTAGTAAAGGCATAAATGTAGCTGACACTAGCCTCGTTCTGGCTTCAAAAGAAAAACAGGCCTAAAAGAAAAAAAAAAAAATCCCAATTTCAGCTTCAATTTCAATGTAAGTTGTTGAATATGCAATTTAAAAGAGAGGCCGTCATCAATTAAAATTCCAAGATATTTATATGAGGTTACAACCTCAATCTCCATGCCCTGACAGGTAGTCATAGGTGAAAGGCTCAGAGGTCTATTTCTTGCATTAGAAAACACCATTAGTTTATTTTTATCAGTATTGAGGATAAGCTTCAATTGACACAAGGTATGTTGAACAGTATAAAAAGCAGTTTGCAAGCTCTGGAAAGCTTTTGTAAGAGATGAGGCACAACAGTAAATAACAGTAAGATCAGCATAAAAATGAAGTTGTGTATTTTGGACATTTTTGTCTAAATCATTTATATAAATAGTGAATAAGAGAGGACCAAGTGCAGAGCCTTGGGGCACACCATTCAAGACCATTCAATTTAACAGACATAAGCCCATCAAATTGACATAGATTTTTCAATTGTGTTATCGTCTGCACGTTTGTTTATCCCATGTGTAACTCTGTTGTTTGTGTCGCACTGCTTTGCTTCATCTTGGCCAGGTCACAGTTGTAAATGAGAACTTGTTCTCAACTTGGCCTACCTGGTTGAATAAAGGTGAAAATGAAAAAAAAAAAAAAATATATATTTAGTTTCAGTGTGGTGACTTAATAAACATCTTTACTGTCTTTCTCCTAGGCTCAGACCCAATTGGCCCATACCACTGCTACCCCAGCCATCGCTGAGGGGACCTACCAGCCGCAGGCTGCTGTGCTGGGGATGCCGTCATCAGGGGAGTCCACCGGCTTCTGTGAGGCCTATACCATGTTAAAGGGACACCTCTGGACTTCCACAGTGTCATATGAACACGTGGATACCATTTTTGTTATGTCTTCCAGTCATTGCACTTAAGTTACTGTGCAACTTCCTTCAAACTGCACGCAGAGAAACGTTGAGTATCACAGACCATGTTCTGTAGTTTCCCTGTTGGTTTGCCCTCCTCCAGACCAGGGTGTTCCTATTTACAAAACTTCTCAGAGTAGGATTGCTGCTCTTTGGATCAGGTCCTTCCGTGTCCATGTAATCTTATTCATTATGATCTGAAAGGAAACACTGATCCTAGAGCAGCACTTATACTCTGAGACACTTTATGAATACAGTCCCCTGGTCTCTCACTTTCTTTCTACTCTCCCTTTCGTCTCTTGGTTTCCCTTTCCATCTTTGTGTCTGTTTTGGGGCTCTTCTCTGAATCAGGCTGTTGTTCGTGGTGAAAGGCCTTTTGGCTCTGTAGTGTGGTGTTGAGAGGAGATAAAGACAGGCTGAGGATTAGAGGCAGTTGGGAGTATGGGGTCTTATTGAATGTTCTTTAGCTCAGCTCCTACTCTGTGGATCGGTCTCCGCTCAGTCTGTGTCTTTCATTGAGTGAGGGTGAAATGGGCAGGGAGACCACAGTGAGCAGGGATTCCAATAGAGGGAGGGAGGCAGGACTACCATATAAAAGGGAGGTGGACAGGGCCCACACAGGGAGGGGAAAAAAAGGTGGTTTTCTGCTCTTTTTCACTTGTTCCCCCTCTTCCACTCTCTCATTCTCTCTTTCTCAGTATGGGATGTGCTCTGGGCTTTGGTTTTCTCCCAGTGGAGCTAGCTAATGGTTGACATGGAGACGGCTGGCCTGGTAGCAGCGCTGGGAGGGGAGTTTTCTTCCTCAGGCCTGAAGGGGACAGACAGGAAAGGTGGTGAAGGAAATGGCCCTGCATGACATCACCACTGGACCTCATCCCAACCACAGCTCTCTCACTGCCGCCCGCTTCCTCATTTCCTCCAATCATGTCTTATCTCTGCATCCCCTCTCATTGCTCTCCCTTCATTCCCTCACACATCACCACCTCTGTTCTCTTATTACACACCTCTGTTCTGTCATTACACATCACCTCCTCCTCTGTTCTGTCATTACACATCACCTCCTCCTCCGTTCTGTCATTACACATCACCTCCTCCTCCGTTCTGTCATTACACATCACCTCCTCCTCCGTTCTGTCATTACACATCACCTCCTCCTCCTCTTCTGTCATTACACATCATCACCTCCTCTTCTGTCATTACACACCTCTGTTCTGTTATTATACACCTCCTCCTCCTCTGTTCTGTTATTACACACCTCTGTTCTGTTATTACACACCTCCTCCTCTGTTCGGTTATTACACACCTCTGTTCTGTTATTACACACCTCTGTTCTGTTATTACACACCTCCTCCTCTGTTCGGTTATTACACACCTCTGTTCTGTTATTACACACCTCTGTTCTGTTATTCATCTTTCATATATTTTCATTTTCTCCTTAAAAAAAAATCCTTCTCTCTTACATTTTCTTAATTCTTCCTCTCGGCAAATGTCCCCATGCTGTGATCTGTAGAGGCCAGGTGTGAGGTCAGGCTCAGCCCCGGTGATCCGTAAGGGCCAGTGTTGTCGTCAGGCTCAGCCCCGGTGATCCGTAGGGGCCAGGGGTGAGGTTAGATGAAAGAGTAAAACTAACACTGAGACATCATTTAATCCCTGGGGTTTACATACCACTGCAACTCTGAGAGGAAATGGTATTGCAGATTACACCAGGCCAAGGTCAGTTCATATCCTGTATTAGTTGAGTGGTAGTTGTGTGTGTGTGTGTGTGTGTGTGAGAAGAGAGGCCAATAGTTAAATTATTAAATGAGTATGTGTGTTAACCAAACCAATGCGTAGACTGAGCAGTGCTTGGTCTTTATATATTTTTTTCCTGTCCAATAGGAAGAGATCCTCTAATGATGCGTGTAGGCGGTGGTTAGTTTAATCACTGACAGCAAATTCGTCTCCCATACAGCATCTGTGGACCGTGTGGGTGGATGTTCTGTGTCAATCATTTGTATTCCTTAGTTTGAACCAAAAATAGTGTCCTATAGCCTATGCCTTTTAATGTTTATTGTGGGGGTGCTGTGTGACTGTCTGGCTTATCGTGTCAATCTCCCACATGCCTTGGTATACACGTGTCCTTTAACTTTCCACCCAAACTTTATTCCTAAAAACATATTTATTGTTTTTCACATTTTACGATCATAAATAGTTCACATGAATACAATTCAACAGTCACATCAATAGTTTTGAGTTCATAATTACATAATTTACAGATGTAATAGTCGGTCTTATTTCTTTTTTTTTTTTTATATTCTGTTTTGATTTGTAAAAAAAAAAAACAATGTTCATAATGCACCTTGTCTTACAGATGTTACTGTCGACCGTAAACCTTTAGTAATGTCGACCGTAAACATTTAGTAATGTCGACCGTAAACCTTTAGTAATGTCGACCGTAAACATTTAATGTCGTCCAAGTCGACTGTTAACCTTTAGTAATGTCGACTGTTAACCTTTAGTAATGTTGACTGTTAACCTTTAGTAATGTAGTCCACGTCGACTGTTAACCTTTAGTAATGTCGTCCACGTCGACTGTTAACCTTTAGTAAAGTCGTCCATGTGAAATATCAAAGACACAGTAAAAGACAGACTTGGGATTTGGAAAGTATTCAGACCAATTCCCTTTTTCCACAAAAACAATTTCTTCAATCTATAATGACAAAGCAAAAACATTTTTATTAAAAATAAAAAACATAAATATTTTATTTACGTAAGTATTCAGACCCTTTGCTATGAGACTCGAAATTGAGCTCAGGTGCATCCTGTTTCCATTGATCATTCTAGATCCCTGTTCACCCATGACTGCATGGCCAAGCACGACTCCAACACCATCATTAAGGGGCTGTAGTGGAGCAGGTTGAGAGCTTCAAGTTCCTTGGTGTCCAACAAACTTTCATGGTCCAAACACACCATGACAATTGTGAAGAGGGCACAACAAAGCCTATTCTCCTTCAGGAGAAGATTTGTCATGGGTCCTCAGATCCTCAAAAAGTTATACTGCTGCACCATCGAGAGCATCCTGACTGGTTTCATCACCGCCTAGTTTGGCAACTGCTCAGCCTCCGACAGCAAGGCACTACAGAGGGTAGTTCGTACGGCCCAGTACATCTCTGGGGCAAGCTTCCCGCCGTCCAGCACCTCTATACCAGGCGGTGTCAGAGGACCCTAGTCCCAGCCACCCTAGTCATAGACTGTTCTCTCTGCTACCACACGGCAAGCGGTACTAGTCCAAAAAGCTTCTAAACAGCTTCTATCCCCAAACCATAAGACTCCTGAACAGCTAATCAAATGGCCACCTGGACTATTTGCATTGCCCCCACCCCCATTTTTACACTGTTGCTACTCTGTTTGTTACCCATGCATAGTCACTTTACCTCTACCTACATGTACATATTACCTGGACTAACCGGTGCCCCTGCACGTTGACTCTGTACCGGTACCCCCTGTATGAAGCCTCGTTACTGTTATTGCTCTTTTAATTATGATTTTTTTTTTTAAACTTCAGTTTATTTTAGTAAATACTTTCTTAACACTTTTCTTCTTCTTGAAACTGCATTGTTGGTTAAGGGCTTGGAAGTAAGCATTTCACTGCAAGGTCAACACCTGCTTTGTACTAGGTGCGTGTGACAAATAACATGTGATTTATTTTTTATTTTTATATTAACTGTGTGTTGTTATCTCCTAGCCCTGTACCCTAACCTGGAGGAGCTGGGAGAGTACATGGGCCTGAGCCTCGACAGTGATGAGGTGCAGAGGAACATGGCCTCGGTGCCCATGGCAGACAATGTAAGTTGTGCGTGTGGAGGATTTAGGCCTACTTCTTGTTGCTGATGTATGTCAGATGGTGTCCCTATGTGTCTGTAATGAAGGATGTCAGTTGTGACCTCATTTCAGCGGTACTTCCTCCTCATTGGCTGAGTGAGGGATAAGATGCCTGAATGTCATATTATGTAAGGTTTATTTTTACTGGGTGATATTTCCTCTGTGTGATGCTCAGACGTCAGCAGAGCAGACCCCAGTGCCATCAGGCCAGCTAACACCAGTACACAACACATCTTGTAGGTCTCTGGAGAAGACCGCACGGCCCTGGATGAAGTTCCCTCTGCTTCACAAAAACATGCTGAAGTGTATACACGGCGACTCAGACTGTAGTTAGTAAATATACATTCAAACGAGAGAGATTACATTCAAACCACAGGGTTCAACGAGAGAGATTACATTCAAACCACAGGGTTCAACGAGAGAGATTACATTCAAACCACAGGGTTCAACGAGAGATACTTGAGCTTGATTTGGTTCGTCAGAGTTGTACATGAATGAGACATGTAGCCTAGGTTTTAGGGTGAGGCAGGAGGGACAGTGGTTTTGGATGAGCTCTCAGTAGTGGACTCATAGTGTCGGGACGATACCAGTATCTGTATTGCAAAAATGAAAACACAAAGCTAACCGAACTCTTTGGTCCTTTTTAAAAACCTGCTGTATGTCAAATATTGTGTTCTATAACCTGGAAAATAAATACATGTGACTCTGGATGACAACATGTTTGTTTCCAACATTAGGGTTGTGTTCTTAAAGAAGTTAAATCCGCTTTGTGTTTTGTTTCCTTGCCACGATACTAACTCGTGTTGCGATACTGGTGTCGTCCCGGTCCTACGGACTCCTAGCAGGCTCTTTAGAAATCGGAATACAGGCCTCAAGAGTGGTGCCGTGGTCTAAGGCACTGCGTCACAGTGCTAGCTGTGCCACTAGAGATCCTGGGTCCCAAGTCCAGGCTCTGTCGCAACCAGCCGCGACCGGGAGACCCATGGGGCAGAGCACAATTGGCCCAGCGTCGTCCGGGTTAGGGGAGGGTTTGGCTGGCAGGGATGTTCTTATCCCATCCGGCACTAGCGACTCCTGTGGCGGGCATGGCGCAGTGCACATTGACACAGTCGCCAGGTGTACGGTGTTTCCTCCGACACATTGGTGCGGCTTGCTTCCGGGTTAATCGGGCATTGTCTCAAGAAGCAGTGCGGCTTGGTTGTGTTGTGTTTCGGAGGACGCATGGCTCTCGACCTTCGCCTCTCCCGAGGCCGTACGGGAGTTGCAGCAATGAGACAAGACTGTAACTACCAATTTGGATACCATGGAAAAAGAAAGAAAAAAAGAAACCAGAGTACAGTGTAGCATAGCACTGTGTTCCCAGAGCAGCACTGACGGACTCCTCAACAGCCTGGAGTGTCTGGGAGGCCTCTGCTCCTCTTTAGTGAGTAGGCTAGTGGGCGTGTCTGGGAGGCCTCTGCTCCTCTTTAGTGTGTAGGCTAGTGGGAGTGTCTGGGAGGCCTCTGCTCCTCTTTAGTGAGTAGGCTAGTGGGAGTGTCTGGGAGGCCTCTGCTCCTCTTTAGTGAGTAGGCTAGTGGGAGTGTCTGGGAGGCCTCTGCTCCTCTTTAGTGAGTAGGCTAGTGGGAGTGTCTGGGAGGCCTCTGCTCCTCTTTAGTGAGTAGGCTAGTGGGAGTGTCTGGGAGGCCTCTGATCCTCTTTAGTGAGTAGGCTAGTGGGCGTGTCTGGGAGGCCTCTGCTCCTCTTTAGTGAGTAGGCTAGTGGGCGTGTCTGGGAGGCCTCTGCTCCTCTTTAGTGAGTAGGCTAGTGGGCGTGTCTGGGAGGCCTCTGCTCCTCTTTAGTGTGTAGGCTAGTGGGAGTGTCTGGGAGGCCTCTGCTCCTCTTTAGTGAGTAGGCTAGTGGGAGTGTCTGGGAGGCCTCTGCTCCTCTTTAGTGAGTAGGCTAGTGGGAGTGTCTGGGAGGTCTCTGCTCCTCTTTAGTGAGTAGGCTAGTGGAAGTGTCTGGGAGGCCTCTGCTCCTCTTTAGTGTGTAGGCTAGTGGGAGTGTGTGGGTGATCTCTCATACTGCCTTGTATCATGTCCACTGACATTTACTTCTCTCACTCACTTTAGAACACAAAAAATAACAATTCTAGAAAATAATAATTCTAGAATCTGGCAAATGTACAGTCCGAGTCCATTTTATAACATAGGAGTGAGAACTAAAAGCAAGTCTATTTTCTATAAGATCTTTGGGGGGATGTTTAGCAAGTGAAAATTCTACTGGTTAACCTGGAAATGGTACAGTCAATCTCCCACATATTGATGGTAAAGTTCCATCTCCAACTGCTTATTGATGGGAAACGTTCCATCTCCAACTGCTTATTGATGGGAAACGTTCCATCTCCAACTGCTTATTGATGGTAACGTTCCATCTCCAACTGCTTATTGATGGGAAACGTTCCATCTCCAACTGCTTATTGATGGGAAACGTTCCATCTCCAACTGCTTATTGATGGGAAACGTTCCATCTCCAACTGCTTATTGATGGGAAACGTTCCATCTCCAACTGCTTATTGATGGAAACTTTCCATCTCCAACTGCTTATTGATGGAAACTTTCCATCTCCAACTGCTTATTGATGGGAAACATTCCATCTCCAACTGCTTATTGATGGGAAACATTCCATCTCCAACTGCTTATTGATGGAAACTTTCCATCTCCAACTGCTTATTGATGGAAACTTTCCATCTCCAACTGCTTATTGATGGGAAACATTCCATCTCCAACTGCTTATTGATGGGAAACATTCCATCTCCAACTGCTTATTGATGGTAAAGTTCCATCTCCAACTGCTTATTGATGGAAACGTTCCATCTCCAACTGCTTATTGATGGTAAAGTTCCATCTCCAACTGCTTATTGATGGGAAACATTCCATCTCCAACTGCTTATTGATGGTAAAGTTCCATCTCCAACTGCTTATTGATGGTAAAGTTCCATCTCCAACTGCTTATTGATGGGAAACGTTCCATCTCCAACTGCTTATTGATGGTAAAGTTCCATCTCCAACTGCTTATTGATGGAAACTTTCCACTACCATCTATTTTCCAATCTCCGCCCTCTTATCTTAATGTCACCTCCATCTCTCCACAGCAGGTGGCGGTGTCCTCTGGCATGGGAATCAGTGGCATGGTGTGTCCCGTGACGGGGTCAGACGTGGGCATCAAGAGGGCAGAGATCCGTCCCGGCCTGCGTGAGATCATCCTCTGTAAGGACCAGGATAGGAAGGTCGGCCTGAGGCTAAGAGCCATCGACAATGTGAGTCATTATCATATCCCTAATCCGTAGTCTGGTCGTAAATTAGGCTATCTGTCCTCAAACCAGACTACAGATTACGGTTATCCATCTGTCCTCAAACCAGACTACAGATTACGGTTATCCATCTGTCCTCAAACCAGACTACAGATTACGGTTATCCATCTGTCCTCAAACCAGACTACAGATTACGGTTATCCATCTGTCCTCAAACCAGACTACAGATTACAGTTATCCATCCGTCTCCTCAGGGCGTGTTTATCCAGCTGGTTCAGGCCAACTCCCCGGCCGCCCTGGGGGGCCTGCGCTTCGGGGACCAGGTCCTCCAGATCAACGGGCAGAACTGTGCTGGCTGGAGCCTGGACAAGGCCCACAAAGCCCTGAAGGTTGCTGCGGAGACCCGCATCGAGCTCATTGTCCGGGACAGGTAAGGAGGTGACGACCACCGTTATTTCATGCAGATACTATTTTATTTATTTAACCTTTTTTAATGAGGCAAGTCAGTTTAAGAACAAATTCTTATTTTACAATGACATCCCTACCCCAGACAAATCCTCCCCTACCCCGGACAAATCCTCCCCTACCCCGGACAAACCCTCCCCTACCCCGGCCAAACCCTCCCCTACCCCGGCCAAACCCTCCACTACCCCGGCCAAACCCTTCCCTACCCCGGCCAAACCCTCCCCTACCCCGGCCAAACCCTCCCTTACCCCGGGCGACGCAGGGCCGCAGTGTAGTCCGGTCTGATCAGTTTGTTGTAGTTCCTTGGATTATGTCATGAGGTGTTGATGTTCATCAATATGTCTGGCCATTAAGAGGGAATGTTTGAGTAAGTGGAGTGTAAAAATGTTCTTAGTTGCTCTGTGAACCTGACAAACACTACAGCTCTGGCTCCTCCTGCTGGTCATATCACAACACTACATGTTGTGGTGTTTTACTATTAGAGGTTGTTTGTTTGGTCAGTATGATATTTTGAGAAAAGGCAAAGGACACGATGAAAAACAATGGAGGATTTGGACTGTACTACTACTAAGTGGTCGTCTTGAGTATTAACTACCTCATGAGTCTTTTGTGTTTGTGTTCTGACCTCAGGCCGTTCCAGCGTACTGTCACCATGCACAAAGACAGCTCAGGCCACGTTGGGTTCATCTTCAAGTCGGGCAACATCACCTCGCTGGTCAAGGATGGTTCGGCCGCTCGCAACGGCCTGCTGACGTCCCACTACATCTGTGAGATCAACGGACAGAATGTTATCGGCCTCAAGGTGAGCTTTGACTTCAAGTGTTAATGGTGACTTCTCCCTGACGATGAATCGGTGTCCCAAAGTTGAATGTACACTCAGTGGCCAGTTTATTAAGTCTATTACCGGGTCTGACCCCCCCGCTTTGACTCCAGAACAGCCTGAATTCTTCAGGGCATGGATTCTTCAAGGTGTCTTGAACGTTCCACAGGGATCTTGCTCCATGCTGACGCAATGGCATCATGCAGTTGCTGTAGATTGGACGGTGGCACATTCATGCTGCCAACAGCCCATTCCATCTCATCCCAAAGACTCTCTTATTGGGTTTGGTCAGCAACAACGTTCAGATTCACTGTGGCGTTCAATCGACGTGTGACAGGAAAACATTCCCCACACCAGTACACCACCAGCCTGTACCGTTGACCCCAGGCAGGATGGGGCCATGGACTCACGCTGCTTACACCAAATCCTGACTCAGCATGACGCAACAGGAACTGTGATTCGTTGGACCAGGCAGTGTTTTTCCACTCCTCAATTGTCCAGTGTTGGTGAACGCATTCTCACTGGAGCCGCTTCTTGTTTTTAGCTGATAGGAGTGGAACCCGGTGTGGATATATGCTGCAATAGCCAATCCGTGACGAGGATCGACGAGGTGTGTGTGTGTGTGTGTTCCGGGATTTGTGGGCCGCCTGTTAGCTTGCACATTTCTTGCCATTTTCTGTCGACCTCTCTCATTATCGATCTGTTTCCGCCCACAGGACTGCCGCTGACTGTTTTGTTTTGTCGCACCATGCTCTGTAAATCCTCGACCCCGCAAAACCTCGAAGCCAGTTCCACTGTATATTCATTGTTCCCTTCCCTAAACAGGGACTGATTTTAGACCTGGGACACCAGGTGTGTGCAATGAATTATCAGAAAACCAGCAGGCTCCGGACCTTGTAAGGTCAGAGTTGAATTCCCATGCCCTAGACACTGTCGTACGCGAAAAGCCCAGGAGGCCGGCCGTTTCTGAGATACTGTATCCGGCGAGCCTGGCACCGACGATCATGTCACTAGTTTTGTCCATTCTAACGTTCAATCTAACACTAACTGGATGCCTTGTCTGCCTGCTTTTTATAGCAAGCCACAGCCACGTGACTCACTGTCTGTAGAAGTGATCCAGTTTCGTGAACAGAGTGGCGTACCTAATAAACTGGCCACACAGTATATGTTAATACTGTTTGTTGATGTGCAGGATGCTCAGATCAAGGACATCCTGACCACCTCTCCTACAGCCATGACCATCACCATCATGCCCAAGTTCATCTACGAACACATGGTCAAGAGGTAAGCAGTTAGGAGTTTTAAGGAATCGCGTTATAAGGTCTCAGGTTGGTACAGTTGGTAGAACACTTATGATCATTTGGATTAATAGAACGTGTTTGTCTTTTTAGAATGTCCAGTGGTCTGCTGCGGTCAGCCATGGACCACTCTGTGCCAGAGGTGTGAAGGCCGGAACGTGACCACGTCTCCTACAGGATGCCTACAATCTCCAGAGTTCCCATTGGGCCCCCCAAAACAGCCAATAGGGTCAACTCGCTCTCTGTACTGAAAAACTTATTATCACAGTCACCGCCTTCGTCTTTCATCGTAGCATAATCTAAATATACCTTTTTTTTCCCTCCGATGGCTCAAATATTGTTATTCGATGTAGTTCCTTTTCTACTTCTATCCCTTTTGTCTGTTTTTACATAACTCTTGTAGTCCAGTATTGTTTTCTTATAATTATGTTTGTGGCATTGCATTGAGTACACCTTTTTGTTTTAAAGCCATGCGCACTATCATGAGTCCAGAGCGTCCTCATAAAGAGCAAGGAAATGGTTCATTGGCTCGTGACCTTTCACCTTTTGTGTCAAAATGCTGTAAAAGCCAATGATCTCCATGGTCGTTGATCATAAGCCTGTTCCCCTATGCAGCTGGGACATTACGCTGGGCGGACCCACTAAGTGCACTTTCCTGTAACCATTAAAATGTTTTTTTTTTTTTTATTGATCCAAGTCGAGTCAAAATTAACTGGGAATGGATTTGTTTGCACAAAGTAATCAAGAAACTGAAGTTATTAATATGTACGTTATCTAGGGGTTCAATCAATCATTCCCTCTACTTGTTGATTGATGTGCACGGCAAGACGGAAAACGTGACCTGGGCTCAGAATCACAAAACATTTCTCACGCAAAAACTTAAGAAACAAAAGCATTAACATTTCCAGTAACCTTTTTGAGGAATAGCAACTTTGCTTAACTCTCTTCATAAGTCTATAGTTTAAGGGAAGAAAAAAATGTCAGTTAAGAAGAAGAAATTGTTCTTAATGTTTTGTGAATCTGGGCCCTGATCGGTGAGTTTCTTTTTAATATTACAATGTTGTTCTTGTTTGGAAGCGTGTTTTGTATTGCATTTTTATATCATCTTTAATAAACAACACACAGCCATCGTTCTGTAAATGCTAGAATCTAAATGTTTCTATACGAAGGGGAAGGGGGACACCTAGTCAGTTGTACAACTGAATGCATTTAACACAACCCCTTCGTAATTAATGTAAAAACAAATAAATAATAATTTTGTTCATATTTTACATTCTGCTATATCAGTGTCCCCTCCCCTTTGTTCACAGAAGATATATCCTTCGACATGTCAACTAAATGTGTACCCTAGTTTAGAACACCCATTTCCTGCCTGGAGGAGGAAGTAGCTAGACACTTTGGCTTCTATTATTGTTCTTCTCAATTGGTAGTTATCGTCTTGTCCCATCGCCGCAACTCCCAGACGGGACGGGGGTCGAGAGCCATGCGTCCTCTGAAACACAATCCCGCCAAGCCGCACTGCTTCTTGACCCACTGCTAGTTTAACCCGGAAGCCAGCGTGCACCAATGTGTCTGAGGAAACACCGTACAGCTGGTCGACAGAAGCCAGCTGCACCAATGTGTCTCAGGAAACACCGTACAGCTGGTCGACAGAAGCCAGCTGCACCAATGTGTCTCAGGAAACACCGTACAGCTGGTCGACAGAAGCCAGCTGCACCAATGTGTCTGAGGAAACACCGTACAGCTGATCGACAGAAGCCAGCTGCACCAATGTGTCTGAGGAAACACCGTACAGCTGGTCGACAGAAGCCAGCTGCACCAATGTGTCTGAGGAAACACCGTACAGCTGGTCGACAGAAGCCAGCGTGCACCTGCCCACCACAAGGAGTTGCTAGAGCGCGATGGACGACAAGGACATCCTAGCCGGCCAAACCCTCCCCTAACCTGGACGACAAGGACTTCCCAGCCGGCCAAACCCTCCCCTAACCTGGACGACAAGGACATCCCAGCCGGCCAAACCTCCCCTAACCTGGACGACAAGGACATCCCAGCCAGACAAACTCTCCTCTAACCTGGACGACAAGGACATCCCAGCCAGACAAACCCTCCCCTAACCTGGACGACAAGGACATCCCAGCCGGCCAAACCCTCCCCTAACCTGGACGACAAGGACATCCCAGCCGGCCAAACCTCCCCTAACCTGGACGACAAGGACATCCCAGCCGGCCAAACCTCCCCTAACCTGGACGACAAGGACATCCCAGCCGGCCAAACCTCCCCTAACCTGGACGACAAGGACATCCCAGCCGGCCAAACCCTCCCCTAACCTGGACGACAAGGACATCCCAGCCGGCCAAACCCTCCCCTAACCTGGACGACAAGGACATCCCAGCCGGCCAAACCCTCCTCTAACCTGGACGACAAGGACATCCCAGCCGGCCAAACCCTCCCCTAACCTGGACGACAAGGACATCCCAGCCGGCCAAACCCTCCCCTAACCTGGACGACAAGGACATCCCAGCCGGCCAAACCCTCCCCTAACCTGGACGACAAGGACATCCCAGCCGGCCAAACCCTCCCCTAACCTGGACGACAAGGACATCCCAGCCGGACAAACCCTCCTCTAACCTGGACGACAAGGACATCCCAGCCGGCCAAACCCTCCCCTAACCTGGACGACAAGGACATCCCAGCCGGCCAAACCCTCCCCTAACCTGGACGACGCTGGGCATCCCAGCCGGCCAAACCCTCCCCTAACCTGGACGACGCTGGGCATCCCAGCCGGCCAAACCCTCCCCTAACCTGGACGACAAGGACATCCCAGCCGGCCAAACCCTCCCCTAACCTGGACGACAAGGACATCCCAGCCGGCCAAACCCTCCCCTAACCTGGACGACGCTGGGCATCCCAGCCGGCCAAACCCTCCCCTAACCTGGACGACGCTGGGCATCCCAGCCGGCCAAACCCTCCCCTAACCTGGACGACGCTGGGCATCCCAGCCGGCCAAACCCTCCCCTAACCTGGACGACAAGGACATCCCAGCCAGACAAACCCTCCTCTAACCTGGACGACAAGGACATCCCAGCCGGCCAAACCCTCCCCTAACCTGGACGACAAGGACATCCCAGCCGGCCAAACCCTCCCCTAACCTGGACGACGCTGGGCATCCCAGCCGGCCAAACCCTCCCCTAACCTGGACGACAAGGACATCCCAGCCGGCCAAACCCTCCCCTAACCTGGACGACAAGGACATCCCAGCCGGCCAAACCCTCCCCTAACCTGGACGACAAGGACATCCCAGCCGGCCAAACCCTCCCCTAACCTGGACGACGCTGGGCATCCCAGCCGGCCAAACCCTCCCCTAACCTGGACGACAAGGACATCCCAGCCGGCCAAACCCTCCCCTAACCTGGACGACGCTGGGCATCCCAGCCGGCCAAACCCTCCCCTAACCTGGACGACGCTGGACATCCCAGCCGGCCAAACCCTCCCCTAACCTGGACGACAAGGACATCCCAGCCGGCCAAACCCTCCCCTAACCTGGACGACGCTGGGCATCCCAGCCGGCCAAACCCTCCCCTAACCTGGACGACGCTGGACATCCCAGCCGGCCAAACCCTCCCCTAACCTGGACGACGCTGGGCATCCCAGCCGGCCAAACCCTCCCCTAACCTGGACGACGCTGGGCATCCCAGCCGGCCAAACCCTCCCCTAACCTGGACGACGCTGGACATCCCAGCCGGCCAAACCCTCCCCTAACCTGGACGACGCTGGGCATCCCAGCCGGCCAAACCCTCCCCTAACCTGGACGACGCTGGGCCATTTCATGGGTCTCCCAACTGGAGGGATTAATTAAATCAAAAAATGATTCAATAAACTGTATAAAGACCGTCTTGATCAGCTAAGCGCTATGGCTGGTATTGCTCTAAAGCAGGGCTGGACTCAGAGGCCACATTTCGGCACATCCAATTTCATACTTTATCAAACAGGTGACGTTATCATTTAATAGACTTCCTCCACAGAACACAGGATGGGAGGAAGCCCAACAAAAACCTAAAACTTGAAATTCCACAACAAAACTTGATTACATTCCCTCTCCACAGCTATTTTAAATGACCTCCATTTAGGTGGAAACTGGGTGTGTAACTGAACAGAGAAAGGGGATGAAAAAGAGACGACTGTCAGTTGTTCTCCATGCTGTTTTAATATAGAGTCATTTGGTTTTTATTCAGTATGGTGGGAGTGAAAATGGATCTGTACTGAAGAACAGTGATGTCGCTACTATTGCCATTAAAATATGTCATTTTTCCATTAAAGATAATTGATCTAACTAGCTACAGCTCTTAATATTGATTGCTGTTTTATCCCCATACAAGGCATTTAAGAGGGAAAATACCATTTCAGGTACAGATATTATAGAACTCAACCATCTTGGGTATAGATCCCATTACACAAATAATTGGACAATTAAAGGAAAAACCAAAAAAATAAAGAGTACACATTCAATACAATAGCTCATAAGGAGAACTTCAAATGATTTCCCCCAAAGATTGTACTGTATATCTCAGAGAAACAACACAATCTCAGATGTGACTATAGCCTCACTCTTCCAATGCTAATGAGCCAGCCAGTCTCAGACTTAACACTAAAGTGCACCAGGTCTACTTGGAGTGAACGTATGAAACACAGACAATTTCTGAGGTAATATATCTTTCAATCCTATTGTGAAATAAGATGAGTGAAATGGATGTAGGATACAGTAACATAGTAGGAAAACCTGTTAAAAAATACAATTTTCTTTAGTTTCGAAAGCAAAAGACTAGTCTACCCCTTTAGCAATGTCACAACAATTAAAAAAAAAAATAATCCTAAAACATTTTGACAGTGTTTAGTGCTATATATATAGCGATGACACTACATGAACTATGTACTAATGCAAGCTCCGATGACTCCAAATGTGATTTGGGTAGTTATTTTTGAGCCACCAATAAAAGCCTGATCGTCTATGTTGATGCTAAAAGCTTTTCACACAAAAACAGGTACACTGGAGACTGGGAATTATTCCCAAATAAAAAAAAAAAAGTCACAGGACAGATAACACTTAACATCATAGACTGTGCATTACCAAATGAAATGATGCTTCAGAGCAGCAGGTGGAACAGTGTACATGGAAAGAACTGGGCTCGTTAAAGTGCTATGCTGGCAACGCCAGAACATCAGAAATCACACGATGCTTCAAAACCCAGAAAAAATACAAAGCTGTTGGGTAATAACAAGCAATTAGCAGACGGTGATTCTAACATCAGCATTACCTATAAAAGCCTTTTAGTTAACGGAACACCCCACACATAAACAATACAGTTCATTAAGATTATTTTGTGCAGGGCTGGTGTTTCACTGTTAAAAGGGAGAGAAAAAAAATCCCCTCGTGTGTGTGTGTGTGTGTGTGTGTGTGTGTGTATATATATATATATATATATATATTATTAGTCCACTGTTGATACGGTCCCAACATATTTTTACATGTCAGCAGTCAAGTTTACAAGATATTGGACTTTCAAGAAGCAATGTGTCACATGCCACATTACTGAGAGACATTACTGTGACGCATTGCTTCTTGAAAGTCCAATATCTTGTAAACTTGACTGCTGACATGTAAAACATGTTGGGTCCGTATCAACAGTGGACTAATGAAAACAAATAACAAAATATACATTTATGAGGGGATTTTTTCCCTTTAAAACACCAGTGAATTGCTCAAGAAATGTAGAAAATAATCGCGTTCCCGCCTGACTACATTGCAGATGTATGCCAGATCTTACAATGTCTGGATAGGTCTATAACATAATATCAGCTAACCACATCATATGATGTAGCAATCTGATAGGTCTATAACATAATATCAGCTAACCACATCATATGATGTAGCAATCTGATAGGTCTATAGGTCTATAACATAATATCAGCTAACCACATCATATGATGTAGCAATCTGATAGGTCTATAGGTCTATAACATAATATCAGCTAACCACGTCATATGATGTAGCAATCTGATAGGTCTATACGTCTATAACATAATATCAGCTAACCACGTCATATGATGTAGCAATCTGATAGGTCTATAGGTCTATAACATAATATCAGCTAACCACATCAAATGATGTAGCAATCTGATAGGTCTATACGTCTATAACATAATATCAGCTAACCACGTCATATGATGTAGCAATCTGATGCCAAGACTGCACAGTGTGATGACGTGGCACACAACGCCTGCGCATCTAGTCGGGCAGGAACTCGCGATCGATCAATAACTCCCAGCCTGAGTGAGGTTGGCCCTGCACGTCACGTTCTGTCGGGGAGACCGAGTCAGTCTATAAAACGCATATCGATATGATTATCACTCACACTATACTTTCATGATTGGGATTCTGCTAGAGATATTCTCAAACACTTATGGCTTTTAATGAAACATTTAGAGGCCTTACCAAGCAGGCCTCACAAATGACGGGCGGGGGGGGGGGGCATTCATAGGTAATGATGATACATGAAGGGGGAGAAATTATAGCAGCACAGAATATCGAGTCATATTCCAAATCCCAACAGGGCTGTGGAAGTTGTTCATACCTGCTGTGAAAGCACACGACGACAGTGGAACGTGTGTAAAGAGGCCTTCAAGCAGTTCATCCATTCATCAGCCAATCTATTTTGTCATTGCTGCTTGTGATTTTACTACTCATAAGTGCCGGAAGTCATAGCGAAGAGGTTAAATAAGCAAAACCACGCAGAGGAGGGATTGTCAAGCAGAAGAAAATGAACAGGAATTACAGAGCAACAACATAAACGCACATCCAGCACACCTTACAGAAAGCAGTAAAACACTATTGTGTACAAGAAAGAAAGTCATGGAAGGCAAATGTTTTTCAGCATTCAGAGGTAAATGGCCTGTAATGGTCAGGATCTTCAGCTATGCTACAATCTAATTTCAAATTCACTTTCTTGGTTACAGTTGATTATTTCACTTTAGCTTTGGAAACGTATCCCATAATACAGGTATTGAATAGTTATGGAATATCAAAATGATATTGCACACAACAACAACAAAAAACTCTGACGAAAAACTGCAGACATAAGGTGTGGCGCAGTGGTCTAAGGCTAGAGATTCTGGGTTCGCGACCCGGGAGACCCACGGGGCGGCTTACAATTGGTCTGGGTTTAGGTGAGGGTTTGGCCGGCAGGGATGTCCTTGTCCCATCGCGCACTAGCGACTCCTGTGGTGGGTCGGGTGCAGCGCACGCTGACACGTTGGGTTAAGTCCGGGTTAAGTGGGCATTGTGTCAAGAAGCAGTGCGGCTCGGCTGGGTTGTGTTTCCGAGGACACACGGCTCTCAACCTTCGCCTCTTCTGAGTCGGTACGGGAGTTGCAGCGATGAGACAAGACTGTAACTACCAATTTGGATACCATGGAAACCGTAGACGTATTAGACTTTGGAAACACAAACTTGACTTCAAGCAAAATGGGGAAAAGGGAATTGCTTAACTTCATAAAGTGAATAATAGTGCAGAACAAAATGGATGACTAAAGAAACGACCAGATCTGTTTCCTGTTTCCTGTTTCCTCTCTGAACTACTCAATATACTTCACAAGATCTGTTTCCTGTTTCCTCTCTGAACTACTCAATATACTTCACAAGATCTGTTTCCTGTTTCCTCTCTGAACTACTCAATATACTTCACAATATCTGTTTCCTGTTTCCTCTCTGAACTACTCAATATACTTCACAAGATCTGTTTCCTGTTTCCTCTCTGAACTACTCAATATACTTCACAAGATCTGTTTCCTGTTTCCTCTCTGAACTACTCAATATACTTCACAAGATCTGTTCCTGTTTCCTCTCTGAACTACTCAATATACTTCACAAGATCTGTTTCCTGTTTCCTCTCTGAACTACTCAATATACTTCACAAGATCTGTTCCTGTTTCCTCTCTGAACTACTCAATATACTTCACAAGATCTGTTCCTGTTTCCTCTCTGAACTACTCAATATACTTCACAAGATCTGTTCCTGTTTCCTCTCTGAACTACTCAATATACTTCACAAGATCTGTTCCTGTTTCTTCTCTGAACTACTCAATATACTTCACAAGATCTGTTCCTGTTTCCTCTCTGAACTACTCAATATACTTCACAAGATCTGTTCCTGTTTCTTCTCTGAACTACTCAATATACTTCACAAGATCTGTTCCTGTTTCCTCTCTGAACTACTCAATATACTTCACAAGATCTGTTTCCTGTTTCCTCTCTGAACTACTCAATATACTTCACAAGATCTGTTCCTGTTTCCTCTCTGAACTACTCAATATACTTCACAAGATCTGTTCCTGATTCTTCTCTGAACTACTCAATATACTTCACAAGATCTGTTTCCTGTTTCCTCTCTGAACTACTCAATATACTTCACAAGATCTGTTTCCTGTTTCCTCTCTGAACTACTCAATATACTTCACAAGATCTGTTTCCTGTTTCCTCTCTGAACTACTCAATATACTTCACAAGATCTGTTTCCTGTTTCCTCTCTGAACTACTCAATATACTTCACAAGATCTGTTTCCTGTTTCCTCTCTGAACTACTCAATATACTTCAACTCAAAGGACTGTTCTTGCTGGTTGCATCACAATCTTATAGGACATCAGTTAGCTCATTAGTCCCTAACAAAGACTAATACTAAAACATTACAGTATAGCGTCTGCTTGCTCAGCCTTTCAATTATTTGACATCTCAACGACTTTACATTCATTACAGCCCAAAATAACAAGACACTAAAATCCTGCCAACTCAATCATAATTTGATTTCAATGCAAACATTCAAATAACAACAGATTACCGTGACAATCCTCACACCAAGTCCATAATACTTCCCCCCCCCCTATTTTTAACAGAACGATAAACTTTGTTTGAATTCTTTTATCTCTATAAATGATTCCTTGTTGAGATGTTTCCGGTTCATGGGTCTGGAATGACTAACTCTTGGACCGTGGACATGGACTGAATGCTACAAGAGTGATTGTTAATCTAGGACAGGAAGCAGAAATGTACAGCAGCAGCTTGCCTGGTACCTTTAGGGGGGAAAGGCCATATGTCCCATCATTCACTCCAAAATGAGCAGACCAACTACTGCACAGCTATGGCTGTGATTGCCTTCAGACATCCAGGTGCTTTGGCTACACATCGACACAACAGAGAAGAACACACACACGCAACACACTCACACACACCTTGTGTGCACATATACTTACACACCACAAGTAAAAATTGAACTGGACCAAATGAAGTGACTCACAGAGACTGACAGACCATTCAGTCTCCCTGCACACTAGAGAGAGAAGTTACAATCAGCATCAATCACACCCTCAGGTCATTCAGTGTCCATTCAATCGTTCAGTTCTACCATTCAGTGTCACTTCAACACATCCCGGTGTCTCTTCTCAGTCCAGCAGAGGAGGTGGAAGAAGTCACCAGGAGCAAGGCTCAAAGGAGAGAGTTATATGGTTTGCTAGGAGGCTGTCCTGTCTTCAGAATCATTCCTCCACTCATTCCTTTACCCAGTACATCAGGTGGAGGACGACCCAGGACCAGAGAGGGCAGGGTTATGTGTGTGCAGCTCCCAGGGTGTCATGGGGCCTGTCTCAGATCTCTGTGCCTCCCATGGCTCCCCCACCTGTGCCTGCGGGGTAGTGCCTAACGCCCCCGGCCCTGCGCAGGGAGCTGAGGGCCACGGTGCAGCAGCCACGTAGCAGGGAGCCGAAGTGGTAAATGGGCAGGGCATCGCCCCGCGGCCCCCGGCACAGCCATGCCACCGTGGGCACCACGGGTACTGCCACCGCCAGCAGGTCAACCAGGAAGTGGCGGCTCCAGTAGCTCTTCACTGCTGGTCCAGACCCAGACGAGGTAGACTCCTCTTCTCCCCCTACTGCTCCCTGAGCCTGATCTTCATCATCATCAACCTCTACCACCGTCACCCCAGCGATCTCCTCCTGCTGTAACAAACTTCTCCTGGGCTGGGAGGTGTGGGGCCGTTCCTCCACTGATCTCACCTCCTCCACCTCTACTGAGCTCACCTCCTCCCCCTCCACTGACCTCACCTCCTCCACTGACCTCACCTCCTCCACTGACCTCACCTCCTCCACCTCTACTGACCTCACCTCCTCCCCCTCCACTGACCTCACCTCCTCCACTGACCTCACCTCCTCCACCTCTACTGACCTCACCTCCTCCACCTCCTCCACCTCTACTGACCTCACCTCCTCCACCTCTACTGACCTCACCTCCTCCACCTCTACTGACCTCACCTCCTCCACCTCTACTGACCTCACCTCCACCTCCACCTCCTCCACCGACCACACCTCCACTTCCTCCCTCTGACTATCTACATCTAACTCCTTTACCTCCTCCTGCTTTCCTTCCCCCAGCAACCCCAGGCCCTTTACCTCCTCCTGCTTTCCTTCCCCTAGCAACCCTAGGCCCTTTACCTCCTCATGCTCACATAATTGTACCAATCGCCCATCCTCCTCCTGCTTGCCTGCCTCTACCACCACCCCGGCACTCTCCCCCACTACCGTTGTCTGCCTCTCCAACTCCCCCACCGCCTCCCCATCCTCCTCCACTGAGAGGGAGGGCATATCAACTGAGAGGCAGGAAGAGCTGGGTAACGGAGGGCCAGGACCGGGCTCTGTTGTAGCTGTGAGGGTTGTTGGGGTAACCGAGTCCAGGTCGTCTCCCTCGTCTGAGACCCAGGTGGAGGTGGGGCTGCAGGCCTGAGAGCGGAATGTGCGCTCTGCAATGGTGTCCAGGTCAGAGGCGTAGCCCACCCCACCGGGGACGGGACAGCTCTCTGTCTGGACAGCCTGCTCCCTGGGGTGGTGCAGGTAAAGGTGGTGGGACAGACAGGGGTGGCTGGCGCTGCCCGCCCCACCCATGGCACAGCGAAGGGGCGCCACCCTATCCTTCCCGGGGCACAGCTTGTCGTAGTTAGAGAAGTGTGGCAGGAGGGAGTAGGTGCTGAGCAGAGAGGCTGTCTCCTCAGACAGGAAGGCTGCCTCCAGAAGCAGATCTGCCCTGTGACTGCTGGCTGCACTGCGACTGTGACTATGACTGCTGGCTGCACTGCGACTCTCCCCACAGCACACAAAGCCACTGTCATGGTTCTCCTCCCCTAAAACGCTGTTCCCGTTCTTATCCGCCAGCGCATGGTCGCTCAGCTTGGTGTAGGTGAAGCTACGGGGCAGAGAGCGGGCGGGGGAGCCGTCACAAGATCCACACAGACTCTTGGAACCACCCCATCCAGTCCCTGATGCAGCGGGACTACTTCCAGGCCATGACCCCGCAGTCCCAGGCCTCCCAGCCCACCCTGCCGCTCCTCGTGCTGCAGCAGCAGCCTCCTGCTCCTTGGCCACCCCGTTCTGAGCCAGCTCCATGCTGAGCAGCAGGGTCTCCAGCTTGTGGTTCTGGACGTTGATGTCCTGGAAGTATTTCTGGACGCCGGTGTCGGTGGAGTCGCTGGAGCTGAGGTTGGTGCGCACCACGTCCACCACTTCCTTGAGCTGCTGGATCTCCCTGCGTGCCTCCTTCAGAGCCAGCTGGGCCTCCACGCGGTGACACTCCTCTTCAACCCAGTCCTCCTGCATACGAGACAACTGGGTCCTCAACTCATCGATCTCAGAGTCCCTGAGACAGACATGCAGAGAGTAAACAAGGATGGTTGTGTGTGAGAGAGAGAGAGAGAGAGAGAGAGAGAGAGAGACACAGATAGAGAGAGAGAGAGACACAGAGAGAGAGAGAGAGACACAGAGAGAGAGAGAGATACAGAGAGAGAGAGAGAGAGTTAGAGAGAGACACACAGAGAGAGAGAGAGAGAGACACAGAGAGAGAGAGAGACACAGAGAGAGAGAGAGACACAGAGAGAGAGAGAGAGTTAGAGAGAGACACAGAGATATTTAGTAATGAATTATGGTGGGCAATTGTCAAATTAATGTATTTGGCAAAAATGTTGAAACATTTATATATCAACATAATTACAAAATTAAAGAATTATTATGGTAATTTGATGGAAATGGGGTTGACATTCAAATATATATAAACAAATGCTTACTGATTCCAACTTCAAAGACCATAACATTTCCAAAACATAAAATGCTGAAATCTAAATGTAATTTACATAATGTGCGTTCAGAAAGAGAACCAGTTTAATGAGCCCATGGTTACTCTGGGAAAATGTCTATTTGTCTTGAGATGTATTATCAGTGTGTGTCGCTGCGTCTCACCTGTCCTGCAGCCTGTCGACGGTTTCCTTGAGGCGGGCCCGCAGGTGTCTGATACACACCTCTTTCTGCTGCAGGGGTGTGAGGTACTGCTCTGGGGGAGGGGGGCGGATGCCATGGTTATCTTTACACGAGGTGTATGCCTTCATATGACGCCTTGGAGAGAGAGAGAGAGGAAACAGAGGACAGGTATAGAACCCATTACCTCCTGTAAGCCTCCTGTAAGCCTCCTGTAAGCCTCCTGTAAGCCTGCGGGCAGCGGTGGGTAAATACATGATAAAGTGCAGTACACATTCTGCTGTTCTATGACGCCTGTGATGATGATGTCAGCGGGGAGAGTAGTAACGTCTTTGTTGTTGTAATATCCCAAAACGGACGTGGCCGTTTCACCAAGGATTAGAGCTTTTAAAAGGTCAATACATTCTTATAACAAGTTATAAGGCCTTAGAATAACATGTCCTCATCGTTCAAAATACAACATGATCATAGGCTACTTTTCACTAGGCACTCATTCTCCCATGTAGAAGCACGATACCAACATGAGGCATAACCTTGGCTTAGGGCTCCATTCAATATGTATCACTGAAGATTCGCTGTACAGCACGTTTTTCATTTTTTTATTTAACTAGGCAAGTCAGTTAAGAACAAATTCTTATTTTCAATGACAGTCTAGGAACAGTGGGTTAACTGCCTGTTCAGGGGCAGAACGACAGATTTTTACCTTGTCAGCTCAGGGATTCGATCAAGTTACAGGTCTGTGAGAGCCAGAAATCTTGCTTGTTTGTAGGTGACCAAATACTTATTTTCCACCATAATTTGCAAATAAATTCATAAAAAAATCATACAATGTGATTTTCTGGATTTTTTTTTCTAAATGTGTCTGTCATAGTTGAAGTGTACCTATGATGAAAATTACAGGCCTCTCTCATCTTTTTAAGTGGGAGAACTTGCACAATTGGTGGCTGACTAAATACTTTTTTGCCCCACTGTATGTCGTTATAACGCTGACCTATCACGGGCATCGAGCCCTGTCTTAAAGATTGATGCGGAGGCCATTTTGAATCTTACCCCTTGGTGGGGCTGCAGTCACTGCCCTTGCAGGAGCCAGAGTTAGTGCTGCTGCTGCTGAGAGAGGTATTGCCATGGGGATCTCTGTTGCTGACTGGGGCAGCTGTCCGTCTGTTCCAGAATGAGAGGGACATAGTTACTACATCATACAACACAGATACCAATGATCCGCTTAAACCAACAGTAATCACGGCCAAAACGTAATCATGCCCACAAAAAAAACACGAGACAGAACTTGCCAAGACATAAAAGGCATTCATGGAGGAAGACATACAGTTGAAGTCAGAAGTTTACATACACCTTAGCCAAATACATTTAAACTCAAGTTTGTCACAATTCCTGACATTTAATCCTAATAAAAAATCCCTGTCTTAGGTCATTTAGGATCACCAATTTATTTTAAGAACGTGAAATGTCAGAATAATAGTAGAGAGAATGATTTATTTCAGCTTTTATTTCTTTCATCACATTCCCAGTGGGAAGTTTACATACACTCAATTAGTATTTGGTAGCATTGCCTTTAAATTGTTTAACTTGGGTCAACCGTTTCTGGTAGCCTTCCACAAGCTTCCAATAATAATAAGTTGGGTGAATTTTGGCCCATTCCTCCTGACAGAGCTGGTGTAACTGAGTCAGGTTTGTAGGATCCTTGCTCGCACACACTTTTTCAGTTCTGCCCACAAATTTTCTATAAGATTGAGGTTGGGGCTTTGTGATTGCCAATCCAGTACATTGGCTTAATTGTCCTTAAAACATTTTGCCACAACTTTGGAAGTATGCTTGGGGTCATTGTCCATATGGAAGACCCATTTGCGACCAAGCTTTCACTTCCTGACTGATGTCTTGAGATGTTGCTTCAATATATCCACATAATTTTCCTCCTTCATGATGCCATTCATTTTGTGAAGTGCATCAGTCCCTCCTGCAGCAAAGCACCCCAACAACATGATGCTGCCACCCCCGTGCTTCACGGTTGGGATGGTGTTCTTCAGCTTGCAAGCTTCACCCAGTTCTATTTGTGTTTCATCAGACCAGAGGACATTTCTCCAAAAAGTACAATCTTTGTCCCCATGTGCAGTTGCAAACCGTAGTCTGGCTTTTTTATGGGGTTTTGGAGAAGGGGCTTCTTCCTTGCTGAGCGGCCTTTCAGGTTATGTCGATATAGGACGCGTTTCCTTCCTGAGCAGTATGACGGCTGTGTGGTCCCATGGTGTTTATACTTGCGTACTATTGTTTGTACAGATGAACCTGGTACCTTCAGGCGTTTGGAAATTGCTCCCAAGGATGAACCAGACTTGTGGAGGTCTACAATGTTTTTTTCTGAGGTCTTGGCTGATTTCTTTTGATTTTCCCATGATGTCAAGCAAAGAGGCACTGAGTTTGATGGTAGGCCTTGAAATACATCCACAGGTACACCTCCAATTGACTCAAATGATGTCAATTAGCCTATCAGAAGCTTCAACATAATTTTCTGGAATTTTCCAAGCTGTTTAAAAGGCACAGTCAACTTTGTGTATGTAAACTTCTGACCCACTGGAATTGTGATACAGTGAATTATAAGTGAAATAATCTGCCTGTAAACAATTGTTGGAAAAACTACTTTGTGCCATGCACAAAGTAGAAGTCCCAACCGACTTGTCAAAACTATAGTTTGTTAACAAGAAATTTGTGCAGTGGTTGAAAAACTAGTTTTAATGACTCCAACATCAGTGTATGATAACCTCGGACTTCAACTGTTAATGATGTTGTGCAACACAGACCATTAAATTTGACTTTCTGAATGGATGAAAGCAAAAACAAAGCAGGACGTCGTCATCGATAATAAATGAGAAAGGTGAAAGGTTGTAATCCAGCCAACAACAGATCAGCTTGCGTGTGATGGTTTTAGAAAATACCTGGATTCAACCTACATGCCATGGACTTCGTAGCATAATGTTCCGTTGTTCTAACATACTAACATGTCTAGTGATATTCAATTATATATTTTTTTTTAAAGTAAATCAGAAGATCCAATTAATATTCAAAAAATGTATATTCAACGACAAAGCATCTTGGCATTAAGACCAAATCCACGCCTAGGGAACAGAGAGCGATAACAAAGAGACAATGAGAGAGGAGGGATAGAGGGAGTGATAGAGAGAAAGGCATATAGAGAGAGGGCTAGAGAGAGAGGGCTAGAGAGAGAGGGCTAGAGAGAGAGGGATAGAGAGAGAGGGATAGAGAGAGAGGGCTAGAGAGAGAGGGAGAGAGAAAGAGGGAGAGAGAGAGAAGGATAGAGAGAGAAGGATAGAGAGAGAGGGCTAGAGAGAGAGGGCTAGAGAGAGAGGGAGAGAGAGGGATAGAGAGAGAGGGATATAGAGAGAGGGCTAGAGAGAGAGGGCTAGAGAGAGGGAGAGAAAGGCATATGGAGAGAGGGATAGAGAGAGAGAGCGAGAGGGAGGGAGAGAAAGAAAGAGAGAGGTGTATGTATATACAGTGCCTTGCGAAAGTATTCGGCCCCCTTGAACTTTGCAACCTTTTGCCACATTTCAGGCTTCAAACATAAAGATATAAAACTGTATTTTTTTTGTGAAGAATCAACAACAAGTGGGACACAATCATGAAGTGGAACGACATTTATTGGATATTTCAAACTTTTTTAACAAATCAAAAACTGAAAAATTGGGCGTGCAAAATTATTCAGCCCCCTTAAGTTAATACTTTGTAGCGCCACCTTTTGCTGCGATTACAGCTGTAAGTTGCTTGGGGTATGTCTCTATCAGTTTTGCACATCGAGAGACTGACATTATTTCCCATTCCTCCTTGCAAAACAGCTCGAGCTCAGTGAGGTTGGATGGAGAGCATTTGTGAACAGCAGTTTTCAGTTCTTTCCACAGATTCTCGATTGGATTCAGGTCTGGACTTTGACTTGGCCATTCTAACACCTGGATATGTTTATTTTTGAACCATTCCATTGTAGATTTTGCTTTATGTTTTGGATCATTGTCTTGTTGGAAGACAAATCTCCGTCCCAGTCTCAGGTCTTTTGCAGACTCCATCAGGTTTTCTTCCAGAATGGTCCTGTATTTGGCTCCATCCATCTTCCCATCAATTTTAACCATCTTCCCTGTCCCTGCTGAAGAAAAGCAGGCCCAAACCATGATGCTGCCACCACCATGTTTGACAGTGGGGATGGTGTGTTCAGGGTGATGAGCTGTGTTGCTTTTACGCCAAACATAACGTTTTGCATTGTTGCCAAAAAGTTCAATTTTGGTTTCATCTGACCAGAGCACCTTCTTCCACATGTTTGGTGTGTCTCCCACGTGGCTTGTGGCAAACTCTAAACGACACTTTTTATGGATATCTTTAAGAAATGGCTTTCTTCTTGCCACTCTTCCATAAAGGCCAGATTTGTGCAATATACGACTGATTGTTGTCCTATGGACAGAGTCTCCCACCTCAGCTGTAGATCTCTGCAGTTCATCCAGAGTGATCATGGGCCTCTTGGCTGCATCTCTGATCAGTCTTCTCCTTGTATGAGCTGAAAGTTTAGAGGGACAGCCAGGTCTTGGTAGATTTGCAGTGGTCTGATACTCCTTCCATTTCAATATTATCGCTTGCACAGTGCTCCTTGGGATGTTTAAAGCTTGGGAAATCTTTTTGTATCCAAATCCGGCTTTAAACTTCTTCACAACAGTATCTCGGACCTGCCTGGTGTGTTCCTTGTTCTTCATGATGCTCTCTGCGCTTTTAACGGACCTCTGAGACTATCACAGTGCAGGTGCATTTATACGGAGACTTGATTACACACAGGTGGATTGTATTTATCATCATTAGTCATTTAGGTCAACATTGGATCATTCAGAGATCCTCACTGAACTTCTGGAGAGAGTTTGCTGCACTGAAAGTAAAGGGGCTGAATAATTTTGCACGCCCAATTTTTAAGTTTTTGATATGTTAAAAAAGTTTGAAATATCCAATAAATGTCGTTCCACTTCATGATTGTGTCCCACTTGTTGTTGATTCTTCACAAAAAAAATACAGTTTTATATCTTTATGTTTGAAGCCTGAAATGTGGCAAAAGGTTGCAAAGTTCAAGGGGGCCGAATACTTTCGCAAGGCACTGTATAGAGAGAGGGATAGAGAAAGAGAGAGAGAGAGAGAGAGAGAGAGAGAGAGAGAGAGAGAGAGAGAGAGAGAGAGAGAGAGAGAGAGAGAGAGAGAGAGAGAGAGAGAGAGAGAGAGAGAGAGAGAGAGAGAGAGAGAGAGAGAGAGAGAGAGGGGTGTATATATAGAGAGAGAGAGGGATAGAGAAAGAGAGAGAGGTATATATATATATAGAGAGAGAGAGAGGTGTATATATAGAGAGAGAGAGGAAGAGTTGTGCTGACGGACAGTGCCGCTCCGGAGACTTGGCAGTGAGATATCCTCGATCCGTTGGGCGCATTGAAACCATAAAGCCTGTCTCCATTGAAATGTAGTCTAGCTCTATAAACCTGCAGTAGTCAAACCTGACCAAAGACAACAGGCTGATACGGTGAGGTGGTGTTGATAGTGGCGTCTGTGAGACTGAGATGCAGGCTAGAACCAAGTGACCAACATCAATAGTACTTAGGACTTATACCCTGTGTTGGCCAAACACGTCGACCATGGTCTTCATGGGATAAGTAAAGGGAACACCCCTAGTCTGATAGGGAGAATCTTTAAAGTCATTAAAGACTGTGGCCTGGGTTGTTCAGAGCAGAAGCATTGGTTAATAGTGGATTCAAGTATTACCGCTCCTTTAAAACTGGCTCATTATAATGTATTCTTTAGGCCTGGGAGATACCTTCACACTGGTTAAGTGTACATACATCAGCTTTGTTATTTTATGAGAAAGATCGAAGGCAGAGAAACAACTACTAACGATGAACTTGCCCAGTCGAGGTCTGCTATAGGCTAACAGGGCATCTGAAGAGGACTTCACCTCACCATTATTCTCCTTAACGAAGACATGATTAAACCATGATTAAGACATGCTGACATGGCGAACATATGTCTGGTCCACTTCTCACTCTGTTCCTACCTGTCAGCACGAAAGGTGAGCCTTTTATTTCTGCAGTTGCATCAGAGCTGAAAATATCCCTAGGCTGCATTATTCTCATCCCAAAGTCACACCAAAAATATGCTTGTAATATCTGGGTAAATTCTTACCTCACATAACCCGTAAGAAAAAAAACACACACAGCAAAAACAACTAACTAAAAAGTCATCAGAATTAAAAAGAAAAAAAGAAATAAAATCTCCCCAAAACATTTGAAGTATTAACTTCTGTTGAAATTATATTCATGTACAGGTAACTGCCAAAATAAAGGAAACCCCAACATAGTGTCTTAATGGGGTCGTTGGGTCACCACCAGCCAGAACAGCTTCAATACACCTCGGCATAGATTCTACAAGTGTCTGGAACTCTATTGGAGAGATGAGACACCATTTCTTCCAGGAGAAATTCCCATCATTTGATGTTTTGTTGATGGTGGAGGAAAACACTGTCTCGGTCGCCGTTCCAGAATCTTCCAGAAGTGTTCAATTGGGTTGAGATCTGGTGAATGAGACGGCCACGGCATAGGGTTTACATCGTTTTCATCAAACCATTCAGTGACCACTCGTGCCCTGTGGATGGGGGCATTGCCAAAATAATGGCCTGCCCAGCATTTGTAAGCATGATGAGATGCTTATGGCTTTATTAACCTGCTTGGAAGCACCTGCTTTAAATATACTTTGTTTCCCTCATTTACTCAAGTGTTTCCTTTATTTTGGCAGTTACATGTCGTTTTCCATGCTATTAGTGAGGGGAAGGGGCACTGTGATGGTCAACTCCTGTACCGTATTCATCTGTTACTGTTGACCAATTGGTCGATTTACTAATGACAGCCAATTAAACAAAGCAATCAAAGGCTGTCTGTTATCTAGGAGGACAGGGGTTTTGCCCAATCACTGGCTTCCAGACTGGGTGGGAGGAGATAAGCAAAACAGATATGACAGATATAGCAGCATGGGGATTGTAGGAAGGGTCAGGATAGGGTATGACAGGTTATGACGAAGGCCAACAGCATACAAACAGAAAACACGGTCAAGCTGAGGAGAGCAGTGGAAGCAAGCCTGGAAAGAAAGGTAGAACATGTCAAATATATAGACAAAATAAGGGGTTTGGCACAACTGGAGTCCACCATTACATGTCCAGCTATGTTTATAGCATTTTGTGACATCTGCTGATATGAAAATGGCTTTAGAAATACATTTGATTGATTACATCTCTTCTCCTTTGAGATGGACCCTGGTTGGTAAGTGGTGTGAGGAAGGCTGGTGTTATTATGTGTAGGAAGGCTGGGTGCTATAAGAGAAGGCTGGTGTTATTATGTGTAGGAAGGCTTGGTGGTATAAGAGAAGGCTGGGTGGTATAAGAGAAGGCTGGGTGGTATAAGAGAAGGCTGGGTGCTATAAGAGAAGGCTGGGCGGTATAAGAGAAGGCTGGGTGGTATAAGAGAAGGCTGGGTGGTATAAGAGAAGGCTGGATGGTATAAGAGAAGGCTGGATGGTATAAGAGAAGGCTGGGTGGTATAAGAGAAGGCTGGGTGGTATAAGAGAAGGCTGGGTGGTATAAGAGAAGGCCGGGTGGTATAAGAGAAGGCCGGGTGGTATAAGAGAAGGCCGGGTGGTATAAGAGAAGGCTGGTGTTATTATGTGTAGGAAGGCTTGGTGGTATAAGAGAAGGCTGGGTGGTATAAGAGAAGGCTGGGTGGTATAAGAGAAGGCTGGGTGCTATAAGAGAAGGCTGGGCGGTATAAGAGAAGGCTGGGTG
This sequence comes from Oncorhynchus clarkii lewisi, assembly GCF_045791955.1. NCBI lineage: Eukaryota > Metazoa > Chordata > Actinopteri > Salmoniformes > Salmonidae > Oncorhynchus > Oncorhynchus clarkii. The sequence goes on from NC_092162.1 coordinate 67,385,125, forward strand.
GTATAAGAGAAGGCTGGGTGGTATAAGAGAAGGCTGGATGGTATAAGAGAAGGCTGGATGGTATAAGAGAAGGCTGGGTGGTATAAGAGAAGGCTGGGTGGTATGAGAGAAGGCCGGGTGGTATAAGAGAAGGCCGGGTGGTATAAGAGAAGGCCGGGTGGTATAAGAGAAGGCTGGGTGGTATAAGAGAAGGCTGGGTGGTATAAGAGAAGGCCGGGTGGTATAAGAGAAGGCCGGGTGGTATAAGAGAAGGCTGGATGGTATAAGAGAAGGCTGGTGTTATTATGTGTAGGAAGGCTGGGTGCTATAAGAGAAGGCTGGGTGCTATAAGAGAAGGCCGGGTGGTATAAGAGAAGGCTGGATGGTATAAGAGAAGGCTGGTGTTATTATGTGTAGGAAGGCTGGGTGCTATAAGAGAAGGCTGGGTGCTATAAGAGAAGGCTGGGTGGTATAAGAGAAGGCTGGGTGGTATTATGTGTAATAAGGCTGGGTTCTATAAGGGAAGGCTGGGTGGTATTATGTGTAGGAAGGCTGGGTGGTATAAGAGAAGGCTGGGTGGTATAAGAGAAGGCTGGGTGGTATAAGAGAAGGCTGGGTGGTATAAGAGAAGGCTGGTGTTATTATGTGTAGGAAGGCTGGGTTCTATAAGGGAAGGCTGGGTGGTATTATGTGTAGGAAGGCTGGGTGGTATAAGAGAAGGCTGGGTGGTATAAGAGAAGGCCGGGTGGTATAAGAGAAGGCCGGGTGGTATAAGAGAAGGCTGGGTGGTATAAGAGAAGGCCGGGTGGTATAAGAGAAGGCTGGGTGGTATAAGAGAAGGCCGGGTGGTATAAGAGAAGGCCGGGTGGTATAAGAGAAGGCCGGGTGGTATAAGAGAAGGCTGGGTGGTATAAGAGAAGGCTGGGTGGTATAAGAGAAGGCCGGGTGGTATAAGAGAAGGCCGGGTGGTATAAGAGAAGGCTGGATGGTATAAGAGAAGGCTGGTGTTATTATGTGTAGGAAGGCTGGGTGCTATAAGAGAAGGCTGGGTGCTATAAGAGAAGGCTGGGTGGTATAAGAGAAGGCTGGGTGGTATTATGTGTAATAAGGCTGGGTTCTATAAGGGAAGGCTGGGTGGTATTATGTGTAGGAAGGCTGGGTGGTATAAGAGAAGGCTGGGTGGTATAAGAGAAGGCTGGGTGGTATAAGAGAAGGCTGGGTGGTATAAGAGAAGGCTGGTGTTATTATGTGTAGGAAGGCTGGGTTCTATAAGGGAAGGCTGGGTGGTATTATGTGTAGGAAGGCTGGGTGGTATAAGAGAAGGCTGGGTGGTATAAGAGAAGGCCGGGTGGTATAAGAGAAGGCCGGGTGGTATAAGAGAAGGCCGGGTGGTATAAGAGAAGGCCGGGTGGTATAAGAGAAGGCCGGGTGGTATAAGAGAAGTCTGGGTGGTATAAGAGAAGGCTGTGTGGTATAAGAGAAGGCTGGGTGGTATAAGACACGGCCATGGTGCTATAAGAGAAGGCCGTGGAGGTACAAGTGAAGGCCGGGTGGTATAAGAGAAGGCCGGGTGGTATAAGAGAAGGCCGGGTGGTATAAGAGAAGGCCGGGTGGTATAAGAGAAGGCCGGGTGGTATAAGAGAAGGCCGTGTGGTATAAGAGAAGGCCGGGTGGTATAAGAGAAGGCCGTGTGCTATAAGAGAAGGCTGGGTGGTATAAGACAAGGCTGTGTGCGGAATACTCCTATACAGAATGGTTGCAAGAAGTGAGACGAGAATGTGGACAGAGACAATGCTCTTATAACTAACATACAGTAACTAACTGTGGTCCTGTTTGAAGTTGGTTTGAGATTGTCCAGCACTGTCACTTTAACCACAGCTGTACAGTACATTTACTGTTGTCAATCACCTCATCAAGCTATTGGCTATAATATTGGCAATGTCAGTGTACCACCCAATCTGTTTGGTGCATCTGAGGGTTTATCAGTGAATATCAGAGATCAATTGATCTCTGTCTGTCTGTCCAGCTATGACTACAGCACATCTCCTCCTCTCCATGTACAGCACATTCTAGTGGTTCTGCAGCTACAGCTACAGAGCATGCTCTCTGGGACAGTAAACCAGAATTGTGTCTCACGCAGGGCGCGTCGGTAGGGGTACGGGTACGGGCGAGGAGGACGACGACAGCATTTGCTGCAAGCGGCGTTTGGGCTGCAGAGGATTCAGAGGGTTGAATCTGGGAAGAGAGACGAGAGACAGATTTCATGCTACCGCTGCTCTGTAGCTAGGACATTGCACATTAGTTATTCATTTAGGTGAAAGATCAATGTAAAGACATGGAGTGCAAGGTGACAGTACAGTAACACTTATGTTGAATAAATGAACTACTGACCAGATATTCACTCCATTTATAGAAACTCTACACACCACCACATTCACTTTAGCTAACAAAACAATTACATGGTCCAATCACTGTCAGATAAAAAGAGAGAAAAGCAAATCTCTCAAGTGCTGACACAATCATGACTGCAGAGGGAGGGAGGGACCGAGAGAGAGAGAGACACAGAGAGAGACACAGAGAGAGAGACAGAGAGAGAGAGAGAAACAGAGAGAAATGAGAGAGGGAGAGAGACAGAGAGGAACAGAGACGGAGAGACAGAGAGAGAGAGACAGAGAGAGAGAGAGAGAGAGAGACAGTGAGACAGTGAGAGAGAGAGATAGTGAGAAAAAGAGAGAGAGCGAGAGAGAGGGAGGGAACGGAAGAGAGAGAGAGAGCGAGAGAGAGGGAGGGAACGGAAGAGAGAGAGAGAGAGAGAGAGAGAGAGAGAGAGAGAGAGAGAGAGAGAGAGAAGCATTGGCAGCTGATGGGACAGAAGCAAACGCTGAGCCTCAGCTCTCTCAGGAGATTTTGAGCCCCTGTACTGTAGCAGTATAGACAAACACATGTTCACACTAGAGGTCGACCGATTAATCGGAATGGCCGATTAATTAGGGCCGATTTCAAGTTTACATAACAATCGGAAATCTGTATTTTTGGGCGCCGATTTTCGATTATTATTATACATTTTTTTTAATACCTTTTATTTAACTAGGCAAGTCAGTTAAGAACACATTCTTATTTTCAATGACTGTCTAGGAACTGTGGGTTAACTGCCTTGTTCAGGGGCAGAACGACAGATTTTCACCTTGTCAGCTCAGGGGTTCCAGTCCTGCAACCGAATGTAGTAGATGCCAAGGTAAATTGCTAGCTAGCATTAAACGTATCTTATAACTACTGATCCAGTTTAGCAGGCAATATTAACCAGGTGAAATTGTGTCACTTCTATTGCGTTCATTGCACACAGAGTCAGGGTATATGCAACAGTTTGGGCCGCCTGGCTCATTGCGAACTAATTTGCCAGAATTTTACGTAATTATGACATAACATTGAAGGTTGTGCAATGTAACAACAATATTTAGACTTAGGGATGCCACCCGTTAGATAAAATACGGAACGGTTCAGTATTTCACTGAATTAATACAAGTTTTGTTTTCGAAATGATAGTTTCCGGATTCGACCATATTAATGACCAAAGGCTCGTATTTCTGTGTGTTATTATGTTATAATTAAGTCTGATTTCATAGAGCAGTCTGACTGAGCAGCAGCAGGCCCGTAATCATTCATTCAAACAGCACTTTCGTGCGTTTTGCCAGCAGCTCTTCGCAAGCACAGCTCTGTTTATGACTTCAAGCCTAACAGCCTAATGGCTGGTGTAACCAATGTGAAATGGCTAGCTAGTTAGCTGGGTGTGCGCTAATACTGTATCAAACATCACTCGCTTTTAGATTTGGAGTAGTTATTCCCCTTGCTCTGCAAGGGCCGCGGCTTTTGTGGAGCGATGGGTAACGCTGCTTCGAGTGTGGCTGTTGTCGATGTGTTCCTGGTTCGAGCCCAGGTAGCGGCGAGGAGGGGGACGGAAGCTATACTGTTACACTGGCAAAACTAAAGTGCCTATAAGAACATCCAATAGTCAAAGGTATATGAAATACAAATGGTATAGAGAGAAATAGTCCTATAAATACTATATTAACTACAACCTAAAACCTCTTACCTTGGAATATTGAAGTCTCATGTTAAAAGGAACCACCAACTTTCATATGTTCTCCTGTTCTGAGCAAGGAACTGAAACGTTAGCTTTTTTACATGGCACATATTAATTTATTCTCCAACACTTTGTTTTTACATTATTTAAACCAAATTGAACATGTTTCATTATTTATTTGAGGCTAAATTGATGTTATTGATGTTATTGATGTTTTATATTAAGTTAAAATAAGCGTTAATTCAGTATTGTTGTAATTGTCATTATTACAAAAAAAAATACAAAAAAATTTGGCCGATTAATCGGTATCGGCTTTTTTGGTCCTCCAATAATCGATATCGGCGTTGGAAAATCATAGTCGGTCGACCTCTAGTTCACACACAACATGTACTATTCAAGGAGACTCCCCATCATTAGAAATGGTCCCTGGGTGGGACAGAACCATTATCTTCATCACTGACTATTTCTTGTGGGTGATAATAAGATGACAAAATAGAGGAGGTATGGAGAACAACAGAGAGATGCAAGAGAGAGTGGGGTTAACTAAGAGGTTGACTAAGAGGTTAACTAAGAGGTTGGCAAAGAGGTTAACTAAGAGGTTAACTAAGAGGTTGGCAAAGAGGTTGACTGAGAGGTTAACTAAGAGGTTAACTAAGAGGTTGGCAAAGAGGTTGACTGAGAGGTTGACTACGAGGTTAACTAAGAGTTTAACTAAGAGGTTGACTGAGAGGTTAACTAAGAGGTTGACTAAGAGGTTAACTAAGAGGTTGACTAAGGGGTTGGCAAAGAGGTTGACTGAGAGGTTGACTGAGAGGTTAACTAAGAGATTGACTAAGGGGTTGGCAAAGAGGTTGACTGAGAGGTTAACTAAGAGGTTGAATAAGATGTTGACTGAAGGGGATTGACTGAGGAAGGTTGACTGAGGAAGGTTGACTGAGGAGATTGACTGAGGAAGGTTGACTGAGGGGGTTGACTAAGAGGTTGACTGAGGAAGGTTGACTGAGGGGGTTGACTAATAGATTGACTGAGATGTTGACTGAGATGTTGAATAAGAGGTTGACTGAGAGGTTGACTGAGAAAGGTTGACAGAGGTTGACTGAGAGGTTGACTGAGGGGGTTGACTGAGGGGGGTTGACTGAGAGGGTTGATTGAGGAAGGTTGACAGAGGTTGACCTAGGGGGTTGACTGAGAGGTTGACCTAGGGGGTTGACTGAGAGGTTGACTGAAGGGGTTGACTGAGGGGGTTGATTGAGGAAGGTTGACTGAGAGGTTGACTACATAAGAGTTAAGTTAATCTAAAAAGAAAGTGAAAGGAGAAAGATTGCGGACGACAGACAGAGAGAGTATGAGTTTTAGATAGGTAGGTAGGTGTGTCTGCAGTGCTGTACCTGCGTGAGCCAGACGCAGATCTCCGACTGGAAGGGACAGGAGCAGACATGGAGGCAGACTTCTCTCTCCTCTCCTCGTCTTTCTCCGTGTCTCTCTATCACTCTGCAGTGACAGCCAGCCTGAGAGGAAAACAAAACGACACACAAACAGGTACTGACTCTGTGGAAGGACATGACATCACATACTGTTTTAAACCAACAAAACAAGCTATTATATTCAAGTACGAAGAAGACAGTGAGGTCACACACACACACACACACACACACACTTCCTTGGTGAGAACTATGGATGTCTCAGCATTGTGCTGAGAGCTGACACAAGATGGCAGGGGCTAGGGATGGCACAGATCTGGGATCAGCCCAGCCAGACAGAACACCAGGGAGAAGCAGCCAATCACCACTCATTCGTCTGACCACAGGCCTGAGATGGGAGAGAGCAGTGTTTGTGCTTCAACAGAAAACAATTCTGCATTTGATTTAGTGATAATAAACTAAACCTAAATAAATAAAGTCTGTCAAGACAGTTGTTTTGATCTTTCAATACGACCTAATAAACATGCTGTCAAAGCTCAGGTTGAAATTCATCGCAATGTTGGGTGAAGGCCA